>NC_140946.1:121623100-121828100 GCF_014529385.1 Adiantum capillus-veneris
TATCACCCAAAGTGTAAGGTTTTTTAGTATGACCATATACAGATATCAGAAGTACTTCCCTTGCCATAAGTGTATGTGTAATCATGAAAGGACAACTGCTTAAAGCCAAAAAAAATCTCCAAAGATAAGATAGAGTCATTACTTGCATCCATCCAAACAAGACAACATATATGTTAGGCTTGAATGTGTTTTGCAAGCATCAAGTGGACTATACCAGTTGTTATCCATGTCCATCTTTAATGAGGTTTTAAAAAACCTTTCAAGCCTTAATCCAAAGTATTTATTTTTTCACCCAAAGTGTAAGGGTTTTTAGAAGGTCATACTACCTTTAGAACTAGCTCCATTGATGAAGCTTCATACTCACTTTGCTATAAAGCAAAAGCAGTATAAATGAAATTTCCTTTAAGCATAACCAACAAGTTTTTTTAAATTATTTACTGACAAAGTTTAACCCTAATTAGGGTTTATGCCATTTTCCTTCCTCAAATGTTACTTACCTTCATTCTCTGATGAGTAAACCAATTAGCAGAGATCTTTAGATATAAACACGATATCTAGCTAGACCAAGTGTATCAAAAAATTAAGTGTGTGTGTTTTTTATGCGCTTTTTTTTTATTTTTACCCTATTTATAGGACTATTGAAATAATATAGCATCAATAAACCACCAAGTCTAGCGGCAGTACGCATCCAGTGAGGATCTCACCCAGAACATTCCCCTGATTCAACTTTTATCAGAAAGTCAATTACGTAATTGGGACACACCCCCGATTTTCAACAATAATTCATGTGCTAAGTGAAAGAGAACAGCTGGTATCTTTGCCAAGTCCAAAAAAGACCAGTAAACAATAAAGTACAGCTAGTATGCCACAAGCCAATCGGCTAACCCCCAACCAATGTACAATGTAGAGCCACCGTAAGCAGTAGTGGTATCATTACCTTATGCTTGCTTAGCCCATTGAGCCCTTACCATATAAACTTAGCCAACCCATATGATGGATTTTACCTGGTTAAGCAGCAAGGAGCATTAATCCTCAGAAGTGCTATATTTAGTCAAGGCCAACCACACAATGGTTTTATTTCATCAGTCTAAGCGGCCGATTATGCAGCCAAAAATTTCTAGATTTTTGCTTAAGTGCCGTCATTTAGAGTAAAATGAAAAAACAATGACTATCGAGTAAGAAAACCCCTTTTTTTTTTTAAATTCATGTGCCTGCAGTTGAATAATGAACAACCAAACCACCTTTACCATGTGATGTAAGTCATAGCCGACCACTGTAGTGGTCCTTACCAGGCTGAAGAACGAGGAACAACCCCTTAGTAATGCTTTTTATTGTCAAACTGAGCCAACCACACAGAGGTCCAACCATTTATACCATGCAATACTAATTATAGCCATTTCGACTATTTAAGTACATCATTTGCGAAGTACATGCATTTTTATGAAACAACACTTACCATTTAATTAAAAAATGACAGAAACAAGATCATTGATGCTAAGCTTAGTGACCAACCTGAGTTGGCTGAGTTGTAAGCTCCATGCTGGGTGCAACAGAGGTAAAAAACACACGGTCCTCACTCTTAACACAAGTAAAACACACGCAGAGCTAAGTGAGGGGCAGAAAGCGCCCTCACCTCTTTAAATAAAAAATAAAGGAAGGCCGCCATCACTCGTGGCTAATTGCCTGCAGCGTATACTGAGTAGATCGAGCTCCCCTTGGGGAAATGTGGAAAAGAGTAGCCGCCCGCGATGTCGTGTGGCACAGTAAGTTAACCCAAGTGCCTCATGGCATGGTAAATGAAAGTAGTAAGTAATTATTTTACCCATGCCTTGTAACCATCATACCCTTTTAAGGGTCCTATCCCATGTCTAGCAACAAAAAGTTGTGGGTCCCCTTTTATAAAACCCAGAGCGTCGACAACCTATGGCATAATACACCTCAATTTGATGCTTAAAAAGGCTACTAGCAAGTGGTGGAATGTGTGTGTGTGTACCAGCAAGTGTGAACTAAGCTTGGAAATTTTAATTTGATACTTTAAAAACGCTATCAACAACAGGTGGTGAAATGTGTGTGTGTGTGTGTGTGTGTGTGTGTGTGTGTGAGAGAGAGAGAGAGAGAGAGAGAGAGACAGAGAGATGTAGGAGCCCATTCGATTGTCCAAACCTAGGGGGCGCATTCTTCTCCATGCACTCTCTCACCCCCCAACAGTAGCGATGGCACTTCCCTGTAAATTAGAGCATTGTGGGGGCCGACATGCTGAGAGATATTTATCTACAGGTTATGATGGTGATGTCGTAATTGAAGAAAAAGTTTAAAATGAGTCCTTTTCTTGAATGGTGAATACAAAAAGACCTTAATTGGGGATGCAAGGATGTAGAGCATCTTAACATTGGATGCATTGGGGCTTCTTCCGTGGCTAGCAATATTGTTTTAGCTTCTAGGAGCGCTTACCTCCTACTACTTTATCTTCACATATTTGGAGAAGCTACAAATGTTTTACGTCTATCCCAAGGCATGTGTGCATGTGGGTAAGTGTATGTGTACAGTTTCATTCTCCTCATACATGGACATGTAGATACACACACACCTATCTCTATATGACTTCGTGTGTGTGTGTGTGTTTGTGTGTGTGTGTATGTGTGTGTGTGTGTGTGTGTGTGTGTGTGTGTGTGAGAGAGAGAGAGAGAGAGAGAGAGAGAGATCCAATAACAATGCTTTTCTTGGCCGCATCAACGCACGGGTTACATACTAGTCTATATAATTGAGCTTAAAATTTTAAAGGAAGGAGAGGACATCCATGTGTCCCTCTCTCCTTCAATTCAAGAACTTAAGAAACATTTGGTTTGAAATGTAAAAGTGAAGGGTAAGTAGCAAGTGCAAGTGCAAGTGCAAGTGCAAGTGCAGTGATGGTAGAAAATGAAAAGACTTAGTTTTGACACACACACCTACCTACACATGACTGTGTGTGTGTGTGAGAGAGAGAGAGAGAGAGAAATCCAATAACCATGCTTTTCTTGACTGCAACAACGCGCGGATTACATACTAGTCTATATAATTGAGCTTAAAATTTTAAAGGAAGGAGAGGGCATCCATGTGTCACTCTCTTCTTCATTTCAAGAACTTGAGAAACATTTGGTTTGAAATGTAAAAGTGAAGGGTAAGTGAAGTGCAGTGTTGGTAGAAAATGAAAAGACTTAGTTTTGACTTCTCACTTCTTTCAAAAAGTCACAATACTTAGTATTATATACATATATATATATTATTTACACTCTTTAGCTAGGCCATGGAGTTGCACTCCATCCTTCAATTTTGAAGGGTGATTACTTTTGTTTTTGTAAAGGGTGACTCTACTTTGCAGCTTCGGAAAATAACGAGCAACAAGTTGTGCCACACGTCGGTCCACCTCGAACGTGCATGTGTATGAGAGTTAGAGAGAGGGAGGGGATGCGGCATATCGCAAGTTAGAGAGAGAGAGAGAGAGATCAAGTTTCATTTTCTACAGCACGGTCGTGTGTGTCGTAGGTTTGACACACACACACACACACACAAAGAGAAAATCCCATTTAGTCCTGCTAAGGTGTGTGTGTGTCTATTTTTGTTTGACAGAGAGAGAGAGTGCCATTGATTGGCCTTGGCGCTTGACAGAGAATGCCCCCCCCCCCCCCCCCCCCCCCCAAACTCGATCATGAACACAACCCACCACTTACTTCATGTACAACTTCTCAAATGTTGCCACAATAGACCTCATGTAGTCTCCTCTATCAACACCCCTCGCTGCCAAGAGCTGATTCGCCACGAGCCCCACATCCTTATACAACCTCAAATCTCTGCTGGCGAGGACGACTCTGAATCCAATACATGTCCCACTCCCCACAAGCGCTTGCTGAGCCACCTATTCCTCTATCGCTGCCAGTCTGCTACTCTTGATCCAAACGAGCTCTAGTTACGGTCCACCACACCACGAGAGAGAGAGAGAGAGAGAGAGAGAGAGAGAGAGAGAGTCCCACATCCGTCTCCACACTTTCTTCGTATTTTTTTGGCCAGTCAGCAGATGCTACAATGTTGAGAGCTCCAACGTGACCATCCAGGCTTTTTAGCTTTCGCAAGTTTTCACATCTCGAACTCCAGACATAGGCAAGAAAAAAGGGGTTCTACAAGGGGACAGGTGGCATTGCCTGCTGCTACAGGGCTCAAGGCAACAGTCATGCAAGGCGGGTCTTTCATTCAGTGTTTGGGAAAAATGTGTCTCAACTTAATATCGTGTTGTTTTCAATTCCACAAATGCCGGTTGAGGGCAAGGGGAGAAGGAGAAATCCTGCCCCAAAATAGAGAAAAATAGTGTAAAAACTTGCAAAATAAACGTAATTTTCTAAATTTCCTCTTGGAAAATTAAAGAAAAGCAATTTGTATGTTTGAAAAAATGATTTTTCCATAACATTGGAGGATGATCATTTCCAATCAAGAGTATTGGCCTTGGTCTTGGAATTAGCAATCCTTTGCTCATTTGGATCCTCCTTGGTGTTGCATACCTAATGTGGGCCCTTTGCCTCCCCCTAGAAATGATGACTCCAGTGTCTTATTGTAGGGCTGCCTCCATGCATGTGCTTCCATTGTAGGACTACCTCCATGTCATTTTGCTTACATTTAAAGCCTGGTCACTTTGGAACGGCTAAATAGCCTTCCAACTTTGTTTACAAGTGAAGAAAACCATTGGCTTTTTGAAGATAAATGCTTGATTTGACTGAGTAATGAGACACATCTTGAGCAAGTTTCTACTAACCGAGAGGGCCTCAAAAGTCAACCATGTGAAAGGCTATGCCCCTTCCGAGGCTCTTAACTACCAAGATTAGATAGGTAGAGAGAGAAGAGTCGACTCGTGACCAGACAGAAAGCAGGCTTGCTGGTACACGCGACCAGGCTCTTCGCCTCTCACATGCTTCATTTTAATACTACAAACTAGACATGTAGCCCGAGAGAGAGAGAGAGAGAGAGAGAGAGAGAGAGAGAGAGAGAGAGAGAGAGAGACATTTTTCTTCCTACTGACTTGGTTTGAGACCCGTTAATCTTAAGACCGACTAATCTCGACTCTTAGCTATTAAGTTTAGGCAAACCTTATCCAATCCAAACATTGTTGGCAACAAGTCGTCATGTTGATCGCAAGTTAGGAGAGAGAGAGAGAGAGAGAGAGAAGAAGAAGAAGAAGAAGAAGAAGATCACAAGAGACCTAAAAATTGTCGCCGATGAATGTTGATTTTTGAACTCAAGGGCTTGCATGCTCACATACTTATACAAGAAGAGGGGGACACAGTGACCTCAAAGGTTAGAGAGAGAGAGAGAGAGAGAGAGAGAGAGAGATCATCCTTAAAGATCAGATTGACCTATGAAACCGAGTACAACATGTAACATGTTTGAAGACTATGGATAGAAGGGTGGCCACCACTGACAAGTTGAATCCATGAGGTGGCTAGGAGAGAAAGGGATGTAGGCCATGGTATGGGTTGTAAAGCAAGTTTGATGTGATCAAAAGCTGAGCACTCATGTAGGGTATGATGATCGCACTCTATTGTTAAGGGATATAATTCGCATACAAAAAGAGACTCTCCTCCATGTAGTGCCTCGATGCTCTGTCTCACATTTAAGGGAGTGGGAGTTAAGCCAAATGGCTACTATTGTATAAAAAACGGGTAAGGGCAAGCATGTGAATGGTTGAATACAGTCTTCTCTCTCAAAGAAGAACATGCATGTGTGTATATATGTGTGTGTGTGTGTGTGTGTGTGTGTGTGTGTGTGTGTGTGTGTGTGTGTGTATTTTGGAGCATGCCCTGTCTTCTAGCATGATGCCCAAAACTCTTGCAAAGAGAAACAATTGAGTGAGATTTTTTGCTTTCATTGCCCTCACATTTTAAGGTGCCAATGGTGCCTAAATGTACACAAATCTATGCGAAGAGTCTTGGTAGATGCAAGTGTACATGCTAGCTAGATTGAGTGCAATCCAACCTGTAAATTTTGAAATTTACCCACATATAAAAACAAAGTTGTTATAGCCATGCAATCACCCCCAGGTCACACACCCATTACGAATACTGCCTTTGAGAAGCAAATGACACACTACTCACCAAATCACTTGTGCATACCAATGGCAAAGTTTCTTCTACTACTATGTGGTGTAATGTTGGCATGTTGGGTCATGGCTGGTACATGCATCCTAAGTGCCAGCAAATAGCAGTTGATGACTTAGTTGACTGTGATGCCCCAAATGCAAGACCAAAACTACACGAGAGGAGCATGGGAGAGTTAATATCATGACCAATGCCTTGATTGGTAAGGATGGTGAGAGGAGATGCTAATGCATATGAAGAATTCGTCGTTCAATGCAAACAATATATCCAAAGAAGGATACCAACTCTCTATTAGTCTATTTAGAGGGCTACTACCACTCACATGAGGGTCCCATATCAATTGTGTGAGGGGGACGTCTCTAGCCTAATCGCAAATTCACCGCCTCCTTAGAGAGAAACATAGGATGTTAAGACAAGACATCATGCGAAGGAAGCCCATTACTTAATTCATTCCCAAGAGACCTCAAATTGACCTGATAATTCTTGAACTCAACACACACACACACGCGCGCGCGCACAACACACACACACACACACACACACACACACACACACACACACACACATAGATAGAGAGAGAGGGGGGGGGGGGGGGGGGGGGGGAGTGTGCGGGTAGGGGGGGAGGGACAAACTTGCCATGATTAGGAGGAGTATGTCGGAGCTTGGCATGACCAACTAGAAGGAGATTTGTCCTTGGTCAATCCACAAGAATGTGGAGAGTAACTACACTACATTAGTTGTTCGATCTTACACTTGAAAAGGTAGACACAATGTTGATCCAAAAGATAGATTTGTGCTTGGTTGATGTGAATGTGGAGGGCACTTAGACCTTTTGTGTTGTCATACATCGTCATCTACAAAGTAGTTATAGTGATGGTTGATGCACAAGTGTATTAAAGAGCTATCAAAGCTCACATGAGAATCATAGGCATTTGCCCTCTCTGTGAAGGGAAGGAGAACAATGATTGCTTCAATTGACACACATGTAGTCGTGGCAACGCACGGGTCACATACTAGTAGCATTTAAAAGACTATCATGTCTTTCTTTGTGAGGCCCCTTGGGACGCTTGTCAAGCAATGAAAAATTGAACTACCTTCACCCATAGCTCACTATGCTTTTAACATGCCAATAAAGGAGAAGATAAACAAAATATATCAATGTGAAGCCGAACACCATTTTGTATGGACATAAAAAGTCTTTTCACTTTCGTGTGTTTTTTCATTTCCTAAACTCACCAAGATGTTTTGAAAGGCTTTTTATTTTTATGAGATTGGGTAGACATTAATGACACCATTTTAAAAAATGAACAATAACAATAAAATTTCGTGCTCCCTGTCCCCCTTAAAAGAAAAAAGCCAATCCACACGTTAACCAACCTAGCCCACTGTTGGTTGCACTCTGGCACCTCGACCCAGAGCCCTTTGCTACCCTTGAAAGATGCCTTGTTACCCACTGCCCGAGTATTTCCTTACCACCTGAGGCGTACCAAAACATCTTGGCTTACTCTACCTCTTCTCCATCACGTGCCCAAGTATTGTCCTTCCACCTGCCACGTACCAAAACATCCTACTTACCCTGCCTCTCCTCCATCAATCGCCTGAGTATTGCCCTACCACTTGTTGCATACCAAAACATCGTGACTTACCCTACCTCTCCTCCATCACCTGTCCACATATTACCCTACACCTATTGTGTACCAACACATCTTGGCTTACCGGCCTACCGTTGGCCTTTACTGCCCAGGTGCCCTACGACCACTAGTATAGCTTGGCTTATCCACCTACAAGTGTCTCTTGCACAAGAGGCAAATGTATGGTGTGAGAGGAGAGAGAGAGAGAGAGAGTCATTGCATGCAAACTAATACGAAAGAGAGAGACACACGGCTAGAGAAACCCTTAATGCTGTATTTAAAATTGAATTTGGGTCACCGACTAAAAATTACCTCCCTAAAGAATCTCGAATAGACTCTCTTTAAGTATGTATTTTCAAATGCTTTGCCAAAGTGAAGAAGGGCTCTCTATTGCTGCTCTCACGCGCTCACTATCGCTGCCCACCTCCCTGCTTCCCTTCGCGCTGCTCTGAACCTGCCAGCCCCGCCCCATCTCTCCCCACTTGCACTGCCTCGCGCTGCCCTGAGCTGTCCACCACGCCCTCGCGCTGCCTTGGGCCTGCACACCCACCGCGCACTCCCTCCTTGCGCTACCTGCAGCCTGCCCCACCATTCCCTCACTCACTCCTCGCAGCTTACCTACCATTCCCCCACTTCAACCTCCTGCCCCCTTGCCTCAGCCCTATTACACCCCCCGCCCCCTTTTTTCCACCCCTTTTTCACCTTCTTCAAGCCTGTAGGCTGTTTTTCAGCTTGCTGGCATTCGCCTCGCCACCAACGACCCTATCCTCTCAGCAGCAGACACAGAATGGCGGCCTCTGCTCCACCTCAGAGGGACTCCACAGAAGCCCCCTCACCCGACACCGCGGAGCCGACCCTTCGACTTGCTCTTGCGCCAGAAGAGCAAGCAAGCTTCATGGCCAAAGTGGAGCGCTTGTAGGCCACTTCGGTTATCTGTAAAATCATTGGCACTCGGCCCAGTCGGGACGAAGTTCGGGATCTACTACAGGCCCGTCTTCTCTCCAATGTAAGCAAGATTACAGATGTCCAGATCCTCGGGAGAGGGTACTACCAGGTCGAGTTCGAGTCTGCAGACATGGCAACCAAAGTGATCTAGATGAGCCCGCTCGGCATCAGAGCACCTCGAGCTTACTTCTGACGTTGGCATCACGGTTTCGACCCTACTATAGATGTGCTCGAGGAGGAGGCAGACTTGCTGATTTCGGTTTGCTTTCCAGGCTTGAGGTGAGAGTACCATCCCCTCCTACCCAGGATTGGTTCATGTTCGGGACAGTTTTGGAGTCTCCACGCACGACAGCTTCAGTTGTGCCCAAGGCCGTAGGTCTACCTACTGTGCGGGTCCTTGTTCGTGACACACACTCCCTCCCCAAGGTGGTACTGCCTAGGGTGAGTGGGGGATAGATTACACATAGTGTGGAGTATTCAGGTCTCCCGAACCAGTGTTTCATTTGCAGACAGATGGGCCATATGGAAAAGGGCTGTCCTCGCAGGAGACCTCGAGCAGCAGCGCATGCGCAGCCGCCCAAGGCTGAGCAGGCCAAGCAACCAGGTACACAGGATACACGGGCTGGTACTTCGACAGAGACTAGTGACCAGCCATCTGATGGTTGGCAGGAGGTGCCTGGCCGCCGTCGTGAGGGGAGAGCTCACCCATTGCTCCTCCTGGTGGCCGACCTGCTGCAGCTCAGCAGCACTGGGTTCCGACTGGGAACCGTTTTGACCCCCTTCAGCGAGACCTGCCTGAGGAGGCCCCGTCCACTTCTGTTCCTCCACCACCACCTCCTCCACCCTCAACCGCTACTCCCCCGCCTCTCCCCCCCCCCCCCCCCCCCCCCCCCCCCCCCCTCCACCTTCATCCCCCGCCCCTCCCCTCTCCTCGATGGGGCCCATAGCCTCGTCTCCGGACCCCTCCGCCACTCCTCCTCAGATATAGGGTACTAGCCACGCTTCTGCCGCGAGGCGTTCTCTTGGTAGTGCTTTCGCTACAAGCCGTGTGGCTCGTGAGGGACAGCCCCACTTGAGGCCACCTTTTTTGGTGCTCACTTCTCCCTTTGCAGCGATCCCCAGAGGTCTGACCAGCTTCGACATTCGCAGATGCTGGGATTTCTTCGCTTACAGCGTCACTCAGTTTTTGGGTGATTCCTCTTCCGAGTTGGAGGAGGCCAGCTTTCGAGTTCACGTCCTCTTTCTTGCAGCTAGAGGCAGTGAGGCCTTGGACACAGCGGTGGGTTTCTCCTTTCTGTTGTGTGGTAGGGATACCACACAGTGGACCCAGCACACAGTCCTGGACTGGCTCCAGAAACAGGCTATTGAGTTCTCACACCACACAGGGGACTTAGTAGTGACAGATCTGGTACAGACACTTTGGCCTCTTGCCAACTTCATCGTGAGACCTCCAGATGCAGCAGGTTGCAGGCACATTGTGGTACACTTGTTTGCTGACACTCAGTGCCCTCCGTGTTATGTTTTTGTGCATGAGGATTCTTGGACAGAGGATGTAGCCCTTCGGGCTGCACGCTCGGCTTGGGCCTGGGCGGGACAGTCACTTCTTGCGCGCTTGTCTAGAGGTTGTTCGGATGCGGATTACTCCCCATCCAAACCGGCCTCAAAGATAGTGAGGTTGGCTGTTGTTGCAGCATCTATTTTCTCTCACTGACTCCATGAGGATCATCTCATGGAATGTGCAGGGATTAGGAGGGACCCAATTTCAGCGACATAGGGGTCACCTGCGTCAGGAGCTGCAGAGATGCCTTGTGGGTGGTGAGATTGACATTCTTATGCTGCAGGAGCATCATCTTTGTGAGAGCCACATTCGGCGTTGTGGTCAGATTTTGTGTGGTCGCTATGAGACTTTTTGGTCAGCTGCTTTTGGACCTAGAGGCATCCAGGGTGGGGTATGTATGACTATTGCCGAGTCTCTACAGCAGGCCATTGTGGGAAGAGGGATTATTGTGCGAGGCAGAGCTTAGTGGATCACTATGCAGGTTCAGGGTTGCCTGTGGGTTTTGGTCACAGATTGTTGAGTCTCTGCCACAAGCAGAGCAGTGGTGCATTGGGGGTGGGTGACTTCAACATGTTGGAGGACCCTTTTGACAGGATTGGTGGTAGCCACACTACTATGCAGGGAGTTGAGCTGGTAGCTTGGTAGAGGTTTTGTATGACTTTGAGGGTTTTGGATGTGTGGCAGCACTCTAGCTTTGTGAGGCCCCCAGACAGCCTGGCCTTCTCTCATTCGGACCGCAGAGTGGGAGGAGTGAATCTATCGCGGATAGATTGCTTCTACATTAGTGACTTTTTCTGTGACTCGGGTAGGACAGTTGGCATCCTGGCAAGGACTTCCTTCTCGGACCGTGCACTAGTGATCCTCAAAGTGACAGATAGGCAGAGGCGGGGGAGCACGATTCTATGCATCTCTGAGAGGGTTTTACTGGACTCTGCACTCAGAGAGCGAGTAGAGGCTCTTTGGACAGAGAGCTTTGTTCTCTTGCTGATTGAAAGAGTGGCCTCAGGACTAGCTCAACTTAGTCGTTTCTTTTTCCAGGAGTCCTTGACTCGCCTAACTGCAGCAAGAGAGGAGGAGCAGCGTCTCAGACGGGGCGTTGCTTCCTTGCAAAGGATGCAGGAGCAGCATCCAGAAAGTCCTTGGTTGGAGGAGCAGTTACAACAGGCTCAACAGGAGCTTGGTGGCACAGAGGAGTGGCGCCATGAGTTTTCTTTTCACCAACAAGCATCTCAGTGGACACAGGTGGGTGACAGAGTGATTGGTGCTTTTTTCGAGGCAATGGGACCTCGGCATACGCATGCCAAGGTCAATTAGTTGAGGAGGTACGACGGTCAGTTGCTTCTGAGCCAGAGGACATGCACGCAGTTGCTACTGACTTTTACCGCGAGTTACTATCTGCAGAGCCTCAGTCAGAGAGTCAGGATGCATGCAGGGAGCAGGTGTGGGCGCAGATGCCTTGCCTTGTGACTTAGGAGATGCACCAGAGACTTGAGCTTCCACTTCAGCTTGAGGAGTTGCACACAGCTCTTAGTGCACTTCCCCGTGGTAGGTGTCCAGGTGAGGATGGCTTGACTCCCAGTTTTTTCTTGGAGTACTGGGACTTGCTTGGCCCTGATCTCTGCAGTGCTTTCCGGTATATCTTGCACACAGGAGAGATGCCTGACAACATGAGTGAGGGTCTGATCTACCTCATTCCCAAGGAGGGTGGCTCCTTGGATGAGATTTGACAGTGGCGCCCCATCACCATCCTCAACTCAGCCTACAAAATTCTTGCCAAGGCTCTAAGTTTGAGGATCCAGCCACTTCTAGAGAGCCTTATACATGGGGCCCAGACTGGTTTTGTCAAGGAGCGTAGTATCCTTGACAACATCTTTACTTTTTGGGAGGCTTCTGTCTTAGCGAGGCTTCATGGTGAGGATATGGTGATTCTTCTTCTCGATTTTGAGAAGGCCTACGACAGAGTTGACTGGGACTTTCTGGAGGGCACTCTACGCAGGATGGGCTTCTCAGATGCTTGGATCAGAGGGGTGTCAGCTTTGTACATGCGAGCACACAATCAGGTACTTTTGTCAGAAGGTAGAGGTGATCGTTTCATGCTCACATGTTTGGTCAGACAGGGCTGCCCTCTTGCCCCCTTCCTCTTTCTCTTCTATGAGGCGATGAGCAGGTTCTTGGTGTCGCAACAGGTTGGTTTGCGGGGCTTAGCACTTCCTATTCGGAAGATGAGCTTTTGGACGCTGAGTTTGCTGACGACTCAGCCTTGTACTTGGATGGCTAGGAGGCCAATCTTCACAGGTGTGAGCAGGCTCTTGAGACCTTCTGTTGTGCATCTGGCGCACTGATAAACTGGAGAAAGACAGTGGATTTCTTGGTTGGTAGTGCTCCTATGCCCGATTGGATGCCAGGAGAGGGTTTTAGGTGGATTCCCCCAGGGACTGCAATTGGGTACTTGGGCTGTCAGGTTGGTCTGGACTTGTCTCCCGAGCAGCAGATTGCTCCCCTCCTCCTGTCTATCAGGAGGAAGTTGTTACACTGGAGCTCAACACGACTTTCTTTGGCTGGTAGAGTAGTAATGGCCAACCAGGTGTTGTTGGCGACTATGTGGTACATCACTTCCTGCTGGATCTTCTCGAGTTCTTGTATCAGCTAGGTAGAGAGGCTGATCAAGAACTTCCTTTGGTCAGAACGTGACACTCAGATAGCCCGAGCCAAAGTGGCTTGGCAGGTCATCACTCTTCCTTGTTCACAGGGAGGGCTTGGGATCATTGACCCAGCACAACAGAGTAGAGCCCTTCTTGGGAAGTTCATAGTCAGAGGACTTCTTCCAGGTGAGGATCCTTGGAAGGAGTTCTTGCTACAGTGGCTTCGTGCTAGGGTGACTCAGGCTGGAGTCCCCTGGCGACCTTCGACCAGATGGATCTTCACAGAGATGCGCAAAGTTGGTTTGAGCAGGAGGCTGGAGGACCGCTTCGCTGTGAATTTGCTTCGATCTTGGGAGCACTTGCGGTGAGGCCTGGAGTAGTGACAACCTACTTGCACGGAGGAGCACCTACGACAGTCCCTTGTTTGGAACCCCATGGTTAGCACTCAGAGAGGCCACTTGGTTGGTAGTCGGCCTCATGTTTCCTGGGGTCCCATGGCAGCGGGTCCAGTGCGCTCTTTGGGTGACTGGTTAGAGTTTTCAGGCTTGTCAGAGGAGTTGCAGGGTTTCTAGCTCTACAGGGCATGAGAGGGGTGCAGAGCATGTGCCAGGACATCTCAGAGGCAATTCCAGCTGAGTGGCTCACACCTCTCGAGCCAGTAGCACGCAGGTGGATGGGATCCTTCACAGGATTGGAGGTTCTCATCTCAGTCGAGGCCTGCTCAAAGACTGTTCCACCCCTCTTTTTCGAGTTACAGGGTGAGGGACGCTTACGGCGAGTTGGAGTAGAGGCTTTGCAGGTGGCAGAGTGCTGCTTTCAGAGGATCCGAGTGGTGGGCATCTATGGGAGGACTTGTGTCATCGATCCTGACCCAGCATCTCTTGAGACTGGACACTTGAGACTATGGGCTTGGGCGTGCTGTCCACTGGCACGAGTACAATGGGATCCTGGAGAGTGGCTTTGGAGGTACCCTTTCTCTTTTGCAGACCACCCAAGTGTCCCGTTCTTTTAGTACACTGTTCGACTGGGACGTCACATACTAGCAGCACAAAGAGAGGCCCGCCCCGCTGCATCACCTCATTGGCAGGAGGAGGGTCTCACAGCTGAGTTCTTGGCAGCCTTTTGGGAGAGGTTGTGGGACTCCAGACAGCCGAGGCGAGTCACCTTGTTTCAGTGGCTGGTTGCACACAGAGCTAGAGCAGTTGGGAGCTGGCTAGTGCATAGTGGTCTCTCGGCCGCATGTGCAGCTTGTGACCATCTTGTGGAGAGTCAACATCACTGTCTTTGGGACTGTCCTTTGGCACATCAGGTGTGGCTTCATGTTCTTCGGCTGATGCCTGCTCTCTCCACGGCCGACAATACACTTGGGGAGCAGCGGCTTGGTCCACCCTCACAGACCCAACACTTTAGTTTGAGCTATCTTCCACCAACAGGATGATAGTGATGCAGGGGGGGGGGCGACCTACACTCCAGCCTGCCACAGAGCTTACCCCACAAGAGTGGTGCAGTGAGAGAGAGGAGTGTTGGGAGCTCATCAGTGGCCTGACACTTTGGTTCATCTGGCGGGCCCGTTGCTTCCACATCTTTGAGGCTCGCCCTGTGCCACCAGTAGAGACTGTTCGCGATCTTTGGCTAGAGCTGATCCACACTCTCATAGGACAGCTTGAGAGACTACAGGGCAGCTCCGACCGCATGTGGGAGCGCAGAGAGGTTTTCCTTCGACTCTGGCGTCCTGGGCCTTTCTACACCATGGTCCAGGGTGTACTGCGATGGCACTACTGACCACCTGTGTGGGTTTTCCCTCCTCCCATCTCTTGATTTAGCCTCATTGTACATATGTTGTTTTTTCATTGGGAGAGTCTCCCCATCATGGTTGTTGTAGCCCTCTCTTGAAGAGGTGGTTGTAGCCCTATGGGCAGTTTCATTAACTAATAGAAGGATCTTTTTTTGGGAAAAAAAAAGTATGTATTTTCAAAAATCGTGGATACATACTCTTATTATAGTACGTGAGAATCTTATAAGATTCCTTTGTTGCTCACCTTCTGGAACATATTTCACTCGAAAACCTTAGAGTAGTGTTTGAACACGGGCCAATAGATTGATTCACTCTACATCCTCTGAGCTATCCATTCAAGCAGGGTCGGTACGTTGCTACATGCTCCCTTAATTTTATTTAAAAAAAGAGAAATCGCACTAGGTCTAGCCCCTCCTCCCGTCGTCCTTCACTTGCCGACGCTCTGTGTGCAGGGACCTGGACTTGCACCCACACACATGGACCTTCTCCCTCCTCCCCTCGTCCCTCAGTTGTCAATGTTGCTTGTTGTGAAAGGCCATGCGGGGCGACGACATCTAACAAATCTTTCTTTTGCTCTTCAATTAGAAACGAAATTTGCACGATTCCCACATATAGATTATTTTTCTAAAATCGTAGGTACATGCTTGGTTGTATGAGCTTGAATTCCAATTCAAAACAAGTTGTAGCCTACTTGTCATGATGAAGTTGGGTTGTGCATATTGGATTTAGGGAAAAGTATCAAAATACTCCTAAAATTTGTGGAAATTGTCAAAATACCCCTCGAATTTCCTCCCGCTCATACTTGCCCAAAAATTCCCAAACTGCCCTGCAATCATTCCACCAACATTCCCAAGACATCTCCAAAGATAGCTTTTTTTTGCAGCTTCTCATAGGAAGAGTGGTTCCCCCTCAATAGCAAACGATAGAACTAGGATTTTAGATGCAATTTCTCATTAATTTTAGACAAACAACATCGAAAAAGCTTTTCGTTTTACTCCATCGAAACATGATACTTATTGTGAGTTTTTAAAAATTTGAGGGGCATTTTGGGAATTTCCACAAATTGGGTGGCTCGGTTGCTTAGGCCTCTCGAGGTGGCAAATGCCTGCGTGTGCTGTTGACGCCATTTCATCTTCAAGCTGCTTGAGCAAGTCTTTTCTTCCACGACAACAGCAGGCTCTGTTGCGCAACACTGCTACAGCCTCTCAGCCCTTCCCTCGTCTTCTCCAGCAAGCGCAGTGCAATGCCAACCTCTCACCCGAAGTCTCCAAGGCTGTCTACAGATTGCGGAAGCAGGGCATCCAGGTGACTCCCAAAATTATTCATCATGTCAAGAAGAAGGAGGCATCGAAGGATAATCGGAAAGCACGAAAAGAGAGAGAGAGAGAAGGGAGGGTCACAGACCCTGTGTGGTATGATTGGCCCGAAGACCAAGTTGCACTCGAGAAATGTAGACTTAGTGCTGCTCAGAGTGAAGAAGATGAAGCTGACGATTTCTTGTCTTTTGTCGATGAAGCTCGCCCTACCAAGAGGATTGCTGTTTATGATGGTGATGATGGTAATGCTAGCATGCGTGCACCCAAAAAAGCCTCATCATTGCAAAAGAAAGGCACGAAAATGTGGGCTCGAATGAAATCGATCAAGACAGAAACGGAAATGGGTTATGCTTATACTGGCTATGGTCAAGCGATTTCTGAACCAGTCTGGATTTACAAGCAGAGTGTCACTCAGGCATCGGTGTTGAATCGCATGTCAGAAAAACGAGGTGTGTTGTTACCACAGGGCCGTGATTCTGAAGTCTTGTATCCTTGGAGTGGCAATCATTTTGCTAAACAGATTGAAGTTTCACAAGAGCTACAAGAACGGGAGCAAGCGGTTAACCTGAAGTTCATAGAGGATACAGACAGTTTTACGAGGGATTTAAGCAGTTACTATGGTGGGAGCACAATCCCTCAAACTGGTTATGAGCACAACTTAAAGTGCAAGTCATTGAGGGAGGATGGAGATTCAATGCAACCTAACAGCCCTGTCAAAAGTAGTCTTCAAGTGTCTGATCACAGAGATAGACATACCTATACAGCTCATGACCTGGATGATCTTTTAGATAGTGACATGAGTAGTACGATTGACTCACACAACTTCACAAATATATCAGCCTCAAACTTGTTCACATCTACGCCTGTAGACCGAGACAATTTGTCTGGGAATCTCCAATCTTTTGACATGAAACATTCTCCTGCTTCAAAAGAGCGCTATATCACCAACAAAGAATTGCCGACAGCAGAAATAGAAAAGTTTGTAGATGATGAGATTCAAGAAGTGCCAAAGAAACGTGAGATTTGGATGAAAGGGATTGGAGTAGTTAAACAACGGAAGGCCCCTTTCTCAAGAGAGGTTAAAGAAAGGATTCTTGGTGTACGAAGAGGCGATCTGTCTGTCCTTGAGGAAGAAGGAGACTCCGAGGATGCATTACATGATTCATCAACCTTAACATTCAATGGGCTAGCAGTCCTTGCGGAAGACAGGAAGATTCAAAGATTAGCTGCTAGGTAACTCTCTTCTTACCTCTGTGCCTCATGTTAATGTTGTGTTCTTTTATTCAAACATCAGAAGAAGTCACATGGCTCTTATTAACAAAACGTTTGAAACATCGAAACCCCAAAATAGCAAAACGAGAAAATGTTTTTTGCTCATCTTCCAGATGGAGATGCACTCAGTTATACAGCCTTCAACAACCACCTTAAGCAAGTGGACTGATTTCTTCGGCGTCTGAGAAATTAGAAGTGCTCCCAGTTTGTGGAAGGTTGGTCCAGTTCGGAGATGTGGTTGCTTTTGACATAAACTCAGGAGATGATCCACCAAATCTCTCACACCCTTTTGTGTTATCTAGGTGGAAGTGTGCAACTTCCATGTTCTGAACCAATGGTTGGGTCCGCAATAATGTGTGACTATTCACTGGTGGCCATTTGAAAATGCACTATTCGAGCTATCTTTCGTTTTAAAAGGAAAACAAATATTTATCTCGAGGCTGTGCCATTGAGATGTTTATTTCAATAGACAATTTGTGTGTGTGTGTGTGGGGAGAGAGAGAGAGAGAGAGAGAGAGAGAGAGAGAGAGAGAGAGAGAGAGAGAGAGAGAGAGAGAGAGAGAGAGAGAGAGAGAGAGAGAGAGAGAGAGAGAGAGAGAGAGAGAGAGAGAGAGAAATGAAATGAAATGTTATATTAACGTCTTCAAAAGGCCAAAGTGACCTATGAGACCAGAAAGTTACAATGTGGTGGATCTGATACAAAGTCAGAGTAACAAGATGACAAAAATGAAATGACAAATGTCACAATAAAATACTATGGGATCCTAAACTACTAGGTGTGAACTAAGCAGCTAGCTGGGATAGCTAGATCACAAGAGATCCAGCATCGGTCGCTGGCGGATCTCATCAATCTCCTCCATGGCCAGTAGTTTGACCGGGCGTCGTGCATGTCGAGCCAAAGTGATCCGAATCCTCTGATGCAGCCTCCGCCGATGCTGTGTAGTCCTCCGCAGTCGTGGGCGTCTGGATCTCCCCAGCTCAGTCGCTCGGTCGATCTCACACACACACAGAGAGAGAGAGAGAGAGAGAGAGAGAGAGAGAGAGAGAGAGAGAGAGAGAGAGAGAGAGAGAGAGAGAGAATGAAATGAAATATTATATTAACATCTTCAAAAGGCCAAAATGACCTATGAGACCAATGTGTTACAAAATAGTGAATCTGATACCATGTCTGGGTACAAAAAGAATAGAACAAAAATACTACTACTACTACTACTAGAATCCATCCTCATCTGCACTCTGGATGTCGAGAGAGTTTGGCTTGAATCCTCTGTTGTAGTCTCCGTCGATGCTGTGTAGCCCCTCTCCTCAATCATGGCCGTCTGGCTCCATTGCTCGGTCGATGAGAGTGCCGATAGTGGTCGAATGAGTGGCTCAAGCTCTGGAGTGATGGTTGCTCCTCTGGCTGTCCCATATCTAGTGAATAGAATTCTGTAATGTGTCTGACTCTCTGGGATTGTCTCTCTCTAGCTCTCCCCAGTAAAGTGTCTCTATATCTGTGTAACTCAAGTAGATTTAGCCCAAGACATCTCTGATCCTCATAACTCATGACCCTAGAGAAATGACGGAAACCCTCTCTGAATGAGCAATGGAAACGACCGCGAATCTCATAGTACACTGTGCAATGACATATGTAATATAGCTCTGTCTTTGGCTCTAGCTGGCATACGCGGCATATTCTACTGTCTGCTAGTATCCCTCTGAATCTACCAGTCTCAATTTCCAGCTGATGTGAGGATGTGCGTATCTGACCAATGGCACACCGCAAACCATGAGACATATGTGTATCCATGTAGCTGGGTCAAATCACAAACCCATCTCCCATGAGGTGGAGAAGATGCTCTCTATAGAAAGCCATCTTCGTGACCAACACTTGTGGCAGCTCTATCCATATCTTCTTGGTATCCAGCTGGATCAGGTCTTGACGAATGAGTCTAGTAATCTCCACCCGTGTAAGAGACATCGAGGGTGTCTGAAGAGAGTACTGGAAAGGGGGCAACTTGTCCATGGTGAAGCCATGCATCTGAAACCATGATGTCATCTGTGCATACCAGCATGAAGTGTCCCTCTGAAGAGCTACCTGTTTGGAAGACTCAAGTCCAGTCTAGCATATCTGTCTCTAGTAGTATGCCACAAGCTGTGCACAAAGGAGATTAGTCTGGTTAGCGCCTCAATCTCCATAGGAGGGGCAGCTAGCTCTGCTTGAATGATAGCGTGGGGTACGGAGGCCTTGGCTCTGATCAGTGGAGAGATCATAGATACCAAGGGCCTCTCCATACGTCTCCAATCATCCTGGCCTGCAGCAGAAGGTCCCCATATTTGTACCCCATACAACATAGCTGAGGCTACTAAAGTATCAAAGAGCCATAACTTTGTCTGAGGTTCCTGGAACTGAACCTGCGAACACATCCTCTCCAAGCCTCCCAAGGCCGCATAAGCTCTAGTTAGTCTAGTCTCTTCTGCACTCCCCAAAGAAAACCTCGGCCCAATGAAGACAACCCCAAGGTACGTGTATGCATTTATATACTGTACAATCTCCTGACCATATGTGAAAGTCGGTGTTGATCTCCTGATCCACTGTGGTGTGGTGTTAAACACCATAACCTTGGTTTTACCAAGGTTTACAGACAATTCACTATCCTCTGCAAAATTGTGTAATGCATCCAATTGTCGCTGCATACCCTCTGGTGAGTCAAGATCAACACAATATCATTAGCATTTAACAACAATGGGATCCACGTCCCTGCCAGCTGGGCACCTCTATCATGTCACGTGACACATCCAACCCTATGTGTCCGTGGACAAGCTACAACATGATCAGGGTTCAGTCAGTCCAGTCAGTCTAGATTTAGAAGTGATCTGGTACTTTTGTGAGTCTATTCGTAGACCGTGCATGCCCAGTCACTTAGTGTAGATGCATATCCTCTGGTTGCACACAGCATGATCATCGGAATTCCCATCAGAATCCATTAGAATCAGTTAGGGGAATTCTCCAATGCATTTTTCCTATTTTTCCTATTTTTGGTATTTTTCACTTATTATTTTTAACTGACTTTCCAGCAAAAGTAGGTAGGGCAATTTTGCTAAGTTTGTATATAAGCAAACTAGAGCTAGCACTATTTGGCAGAAGAGGCAACAGGAGCTTCCCGCTCAACAGGCACCTTCTCAGCAAGAACTCTCCAAGTTCCCCTTGGTGAGCCCAGAACCCCCTTGCGTTTGTTGGTCTCCTTCATCGCCATACTCAGCCCTGGCGTTTTTCCCATGATCGCCATCAGTGCCCCAGACAAGGCAGCGTTTTTGGTTCCCAGCCATGATCGCCAGCAGATCCCGGACAACCAACGTTTTTCACTAACGCTAGAGAGGAAGCCAGCGTTTTTGGTTTTCAGCCTATTTTGCATCAGAACTGCAGCGTTTTCAGCATTAGACACAGTAGCAGATTTAGCCCTTGAAGCCTTGCAGAAGACCCCCATTTTCAGCCCTCGAAAACGCAGCCAAAACAGTCATTTTTAGCCACCGAAACAGCCCCGAAAATCAGCAAATAGAAGACCACAGATTTCAGCCATAAAGTCGTTGTCGTCATCACCGTTGTCGTCATCAGCATAGTCCCAAGTTGCATTAGTCCATTGCATCCGCATTGTACCTCTTGTGCAATCAATAAGTAGACCACTCTCTCCGACGAGAGTGGGGCCTTCGGAGGAGGGTTTTACAACGTCTCTGGTGTCGTATCTCTCTTCTCTCTCTATCTCTCAGTCTCATACACTTGCACGCACATTGTCCATTCACTTTGTTCATGATCATAGCACTTTCCATTAAGAACGGAAGGCTCTCCCTTCCATAAGAACTAAAAGAAACCTTGAGCACAGTTCGGAGCACTCATCTTGAGCAAAGCGCAAACAATAATTTCGCTGCACCTAACATATCACCCTCTCTGTCAATGTAATTAGACACCACATCAACATACATGTAGGAGACAATGGGCAACCGTTCCACCCCAATGGAGTGAACTAAATCAGATATCCCCACCAGGGTGCGTACATGTCCCATCACTGATCTGTATAGAGCCATAATCCCCCAAATCAACACTATGGGCACCCCCATCTCTTGCAGTCTGCGCATCAATCAAGCTCTCGGTACCATGTCAAATGCTTCACGGAAATCCACAAAGCTACAATAAATCCGTCTCCCATGTGACCTGCCCTCCTCAATGATGGCTCTGAGTGTTGAAATTTGATCAAGAGTGGAGCAACCCATCCTAAAACCGGCCTGGCCCTTTGCCCGTACACACTCACCCTTTGCCCAATTACTCTACTGCTGCCCAAGAATGGATGCATACAACCGTGCCAATGTGTGCCCAACCATAATAGTGCGGTAATTACCAGGCTCTATAGGATCACCTGCCTTGAAGATAGGCACAATAGTAGACAACCTCCAAGTCTCAGGTGTAAGGTGCAGCGGAAGTGAATGTTGAACTTTGCTCAAGATGAGTGTTCCGAACTGTGCTCAAGGGTTCCTTTTACTTATGGAAGGGAGAGCCTTCCGTTCCTTTAGTGAGAGAGTGCAATGGACACAAACAAAGTGATGAACACTGTGAATGAAGGTGCTGAGAGTGAGAGATAGAGTGTCACAAGGCGGGCCACCACGTGCCAATAGAAAAGAATAGACTAAACAACTTTAAGCACTTCAAATAACAACTGAACTGAGAGAGAGAGAGACAACACGCGACACGGAGTGGCGGAATTCCACCCCAGAGAGTATTGGCCCCAAACCTTGGCGCCCCTTTCGGTATTTCTTTATATTACATCAACACAGTACAAGCCGGTACTCCAGACTCTGCACCTTCTCCAGGAAACATGCCAGAGAATGAGCCCTAGCCTCATATTTAAAGGCCCTTGGCCTAAAAAGCAGTTATAGTGAAAAGCCTTCAAAACTCAAAAGCTTCTAGTCCAAAAAGCAATGCCGAAAGCTGCCAGCGTAATTTACAGAAATCTGTAAAGCCTGCCACGTCATCAGCCAGCGCAAAGCGCGGAAATCTCCCTGCTGCCCTTAGGGTTAGGGTTAGGGTTTTTACAGTTTTAGGGTTAGGGTTTCTAGAATTAGGGTTTGCAGATTTTAGGGTTAGGATTTCCAGAATTAGGGTTTCAGCAGTTAGGGCTTTTGGCAGAAATTAGGGTTAGGGTTTTTGCTCTCGGGCAGCCACGTCATCACTTTGTGATAGTTTAGGCCCCTCGACCACATCTGTAAGTTGGCTCCATTCTTTAGGCTTTGACACGTCAGCGGTTTGTTACATAGAGAGAGAAGAATACGACACCAGAATGTTGTCAAAACCCTCTTCCGAAGGCCCCACTCTCTATGGCGAGAGCAGTCTACTATTGATTGCACAAATCTCTACAATGCTTGGACTTGCCGACGATGTCGACGACGATGAGGATGACGACGAGACAGACTGAAATCTGAAAATGTTAAGGGCTGAAATCTGCAAACCTTTATCTGCTGAATTTTGACTCTATGTCGGTGATGATGGCGATGACGACGATGCAACGACCACGCGCTGAAAATGCAGATGCTGAAATCTGCGTTTTCCGGGCTGAATCTGCAAACTATGCGGGATCTGACCGTGCGGCGAGGATGTGCTGCGGGAAGTTGAGATTTGCGAGGTTCGGGGCTTATACTGCGATGTCTAACTGCTGAAAACTGAAAACGCTGGTGCTTCTTGGTGTTCCATCGCGGTGAATCTGCAAAAACACTATGTTGACTGCTGATCCAAAAACGCTAGGGGCTGATCTAGGTCCTTGATGCAAAAACGCTAGGCATTTTGCCTGCTACTGTTGCACTGCCACGGCTCTAATCTGCAACCAGCCATGTGATGTGGCCATGATCTCGACGGAAAAAACTGACGATCTCGCCCATCTGTGAAGAGAGGCGCATCAACGCTGCTCCACTTCCCTGGAGGAGCCAGCTGAAGAATCTGAGAGAGCCCAGAATGTGGGCACAACGAGCCTTCCACATGGTCCAAAGCGTGATGCTGCATATCGTGGTGAAAACCGCGTCTCAGTGGCAGAAATCCAACTCATGTCCTGCAACTAGTATCATCTATAGAGTACCTGGTCTATATTCTAAGAGAGTAAGCAGGAAGACCGGATCTGTCGGCAAGCCCTGAAAAAAGGTGTGTGATCCCGGAAATTGCAAGAGCCATGCAACTAGCCCCCACGTCACAAACCCATCATGGATGCCCACTCTAATCAACAAACAACAAACTGCCATCCACACTAGTTGCGCATATGGACAAACCCAGAAACAATGCCTCAAAGACTCAAGCTCCAGAGTACGTCTCTGACAAGTCAGATAATGACCAATGACTACTGACCAAGTACCTACAGGCAATCCAATATGTGTTATCATCCACATGAAAAAACATATCCTGCGGTTGATCTGGAGGGTCCAGATGCAGGACCAAAATTGCTGCTGGAAAGCGGGGTGGATGCACTGATCCTGCCACACCTCGAACTTGCGTGGATGATGAGGTGGATGCCAGATATGCAAAAGAAGCCTCCTCCCAAGGGACACTGTGTACTCAAAAAAGGATAGAGGGGCGTCATCATCGCTCAACGAAGGCCACTGCCATGCTCTCGGATCCGGGTCCAACTAAACATGAGGCTTTTTTTCCGAGAAAAAGATCCTTCTATTAGTTAATGAAGCTGGCCATAGGGCTACAACCACCTCTACAAGAGAGGGCTATAACAATCATGATGGGGAGACTCTCCCAATGAAAAAACAACATATGTACAATGAGGCTAAATCAAGAGATGGGAGGAGGGAAAAGCCACACAGGTGGACGGTAGTGCCATCTGAGCACACCTGGACCATGGTGAAAAAAGGCCCAAGACGCAAGAGTCTAAGGAAAGCCTCTCTGCGCTCCCGCATGCGGTCGAAGCTGCCCTGGAGTCTCTCGAACTGTCCTCCGAGAGTATAGATCAGCTCTAGCCAAAGATCCCGAACAGTCTCTGCTGGTGGTACAAGGCGAGCCTCAAAGATGCGGAAGTAGCAGGCCCGCCAGATGAACCAGAGTGTCAGGCCGCTGATGAGCTCCCAACACTCCTCTCACTCTGCACCACTCTAAAGAGTACGCTCTGCAGTAGGCTGGAGTGTAGGTCGACCCCCCTGCATCACTATCATCTTGCTGGTGGAGCATGGAGGATAGCTCAAACTGAAGTGTCGGGCCCGTGAGAGTGGACCAAGCAGCCGCCCCCCAAGTGTACTGCCGAGCTGTGGAAAGAGCTGACATCAACCGAAGAACACGAAGCGACACCTGCTGTGCCAAAGGACAGTCCCAAAGACAGTGACGCTGACTCTCCACAAGATGTCACAAGCTACACATGCTGCCGAGAGCACTCTATGTACAAGCGAGCTCCCAACTGCTGTAGCTCGGTGTGCAACCAGCCACTGGAACGAAGTGACTTGCCTCGGCTGTCTGGAGTCCCACAGCCTCTTTCAAAAAGCTGCCAAGAACTCAGCTGTGAGACCCTCCTCTTGCCAATGAGGTGCTGCACCAGGACGAGCCTCTCTCTGTGCTGCCAGTATGTGACGTCCCAATCGAATAGTGTACTGAAAGAAAGGGACACCTGGATGGTCTGCTGAGGAGAAAGGGTCCCTCCAAAGCCACTCTCCAGGATCCCACTGTACTCGTGCCAGTGGACAGCTCTCCCAAGCCCACAGTCTCCAGTGGCCAGTCTCAAGAGCTGCTTGGTCGGGATCTATATGCCCACCACTCGGATCCTCTGAAAACAGCACTCTGCCACCTGTGGGGCCTCTACTGCAACTTGGTGTAAGCGTCCCTCACCGTGTAGCTCGAAAAACAGGGAGAGTATAGTCTCTGAGCAAGCTCGAACTGAGATGAGAACCTCCAGTCGCGTGAAGGCCCCCATCCATCCATCTGGGCGCTATTGACTCGAGAGGTGTGAGCCACTCAACTGGTACTGCCTCTGAGATGTCCTGACACATGCTGTGCACCCCTCTCATGCCCTGTAGTAGCTGAATGTCCTGAAGCTCCTCTGACAAGCCTGAAAACTATAGCCAGTCACCTAAAGTGCGTGTTGGACCCTCTGCCATGGGACCCCAGGAAACATGAGGCCGACTACCAACCAAGTGGCCTCTCTGAGTGCTAACCATGGGGTTCCAAACAAGGGGCTATCTCAGGCGCTCCTTCGTGCAAGTAGGCTGACATTGCTCCTGGCCTCTCTGCAGTTGCTCCCAAGATCGGAGGAGGCTCATTTGCAAAACGGTCCTCCAGTATCCTGCTCAAGCCAACTCTGCACATCTCTGTGAAAATCCATCTAGTTGAGGGTTGCCAGGGGCCTCCAGCCTGAGGCACCCTAGCACTAAGCCGTTGAAGCAAGAACTCCTTCCAGGGCTCCTCACCTGGAAGAAGTCCTCTGACGATAAACTTCCCAAGAAGGGCTCTGCACTGCTGTGCTGGGTGTATGATCCCCAATCCGCCCTAAGAACGAGGAAGAGTGATGACTTGCCATGCCACTTTGGCCCGGGTTATCTGAGTGTCGCGCCCTGGCCAAAAGAAGTTCTTGATCGCCTCTCTACCTGGCTGATACAAGAACTCAAAAAGATCCAACAAGAAGTGATGTACCACATAGTAGCCAACAACACCTGGTTGGCCACTACAACTCTGCCTGCCAGAGAAAGTCGTGCGGAACTCCAATGTAACAACTTCCTCCTGATAGACAGGAGGAGGGGAGCACTCTGTTGCTCGGGAGACAAGTCCAAACCAACCTGACAGCCCAAGTACCGAATTGCAGTCCCTAGGGGAATCCACCTGAAACCCTCACCTGGCATCCAATCAGGCGTAGGAGCACTACCAACCGAGAAAGCCAGTGTCTTTCTCCAGTTGATCAGTGCGCCTGATGCACAACAAAAAGTCTAAAGAGCCTGCTCACACCTGTGAAGGTTGGCCTCTTGGCCATCCAAGTGCAAGGCTGAGTCGTCTGCAAACTCAGCGTCTAGTAGCTCATCTCCCCGAATAGGGAGCGCTAAGCCACGTAAACCAACGTGCTCTGAAACCAAAAACCTGCTCATCGCCTTTTCATAGAACAGAAAGAGGAAGGGGACAAGAGGGCAGCCCTGTCTGACTGAATGTGTGAGCATGAAACGATCACCTCTACCTCCTGACAAAGTACCTGAATGTGTGCCCGTCTGTACAGAGCTGACACACCTCCACCTCCTGACAAAAGTACCTGACTGTGTGCCCGTCTATACAGAGCTGACACACCTCTGATCCAAGCATCTGAGAAGCCCATCTTGCGTAGAGTGCCCTCCAAAAAGTCCCAGTCAACTTTGTTGTAGGCCTTCTCAAAATTGAGAAGAAGTATCACCAGATCCTCACCACGGAGCCGCGCAGGGCAGAAGCCTCCCAAAAAGTAAAGATGTTGTCAAGGATACTACGCTCCTTGACAAAACCTGTCTGTGTCCCATGTATAATGCTCTCTAGAAGTGGCTGAATCCTCAAACTAAGAGCCTTGGCAAGAATTTTGTAGGCTGAGTTGAGGATGGTGATGGGGCGCCACTGTCGAATCTCATCCAAGGAGCCACCCTCCTTGGGACTGAGGTAAATCAGGCCCTCACTCATGCTGTCAGGCATCTCTACTGTGTGCAAGATGAACTGAAAAGCACTGCAAAGATCTGAGCCAAGCAAGTCCTAGTACTCCAAGAAAAAGCTGGGAGTGAAGCCATCCTCACCTGGATAGCTACCACGGGGGAGTGCTCTAAGAGCCGTGTGTAGCTCCTCTAGCTGAAGAGGTAGCTCAAGCCTCTGGCGCATCTCCTCAGTCACAAGACAAGGCATCTGTGCCCACACCTGCTCTCTGCATGCATCCTGATGCTCTGACTGAGGCTCCGCAGATAGCAGATCACAGTAGAAGTCAGTAGCAACTACACGTATATCCTCTGGCTCTGAAGCAACTGACCCGTCTGGCCTCCTCAATTGGCTGACCTTGGCATGCGAATGCCGGGGTCCCACTGCCTCAAAGAAAGCGCCTGTCACTCTGTCACCCACCTGGGTCCATTGAGATGCCTGTCGATGGAAAGCGAACTCATGGCGCCTCTCCTCTGTGCTGACGAGCTCCTGGCAAGCCTGCTGTGACTGCTCCTCCAACCAAGGACTGTCTGGATGCTGCTCTTGCATCCTCTGCAAGGAAGCAACGCCCCGTCGGAGGCGCTGCTCCTCCTCTCTTGCTGCAGCCAGGCGAGCCGAAGATACCTGAAGAAAGAATAGACTAAGCTGAGCAAGTCATGAGGCCACCCTGCCAGCAGGAGAATCCTGCATGTCTAAGCTCTCTGTCCAAAGAGCCTCCACTGGCTCTCTGAGCGCAGAGTCCAGCAAGACCCTCTCAGGGATGCGTAGCATCGTGCTCCCTCTCCTTTGCCTGTCAGTCACTGTGAGGATCACTTGTGCATAGTCTGAAAAGGAAGTCCCTGCCAGAATGCCAACTATCCCACCCAAGTCACAGAAGTGGTCACTAGTGTAGAAGCGATCTATCCAAGATAGATTCACTCCTCCCACTCTGTGGTCCGACACGAGAGAAGGCTAGGCTGTCTCGGGGCCTCACAAAGCTAGAATGCTGCCACACATATGAAACCCGCAGTCATACAAAACCTCTCCCAAGCTGCCAGCTAACTCCATGCACAGTAGTATGGCTACCACCAATCTTGCCAGAGGGGTCCTCCAACATGTTGAAGTCACCCCCTATGCACCATTGCTCTGCCTGCGGCAAAGACTCAACAATCTGAGACCAAAACTCTACATGTGCACTCGCCACATTGTGCGCATAGATGTTCAGGAAGCCCACGAGACAACCCTGAACCTTCATAGTGATCCATTGAGCCCTGCTTGGCACAATGATCCCTTTGTCCACAATCGCCTGCTGCAAAGAATCCGCAATACATACCCCGCCCTCGATGCCTCCAGGTCCAAATGCAGCTGACCAGAAAGTCTCATATTGTCTACGCAAAAGCTGACCACAACGTCTAATGCGGCTCTCACACAGATGATGCTCCTGTAGCATAAGAAGGTCAATCTCTCCTCCCACAAGGCATCGCTGAAGCTCCTGATGCAGTCGGCCCCTCTGACGCTGAAACTGGGGCCCACCTAATCCCTGTACGTTCCATGCATGGGGAGTGAGAGAGAACTGATGCTACCGCAACAGCTAACCGTGCTATCTTCGAGGCAGGTTTGGACGGGGAGTAATCCGCATCCAAGCATCCTTGAGATAGGCGTGACTGCAAAGAGTGTCTAGCCCTAGCCCAAGTAGACCGAGCCGTGTGTAAAGCAACCTCCTCTGTCAAGGAGTCCTCATGTATGTGTACATAGCATGGCGGGCTCTGCGTGTCAGCAAAGGAGTGAACCACAGTGTGTCTACATCTTGCTGCGTCTGGAGGTGTCACAGAAAACTTGGCCAATGGCCAAAGAGTCTGAAGCAAGTCTGTAACCCCTAGGACTTCCATGTGATGAGAGAACTCTAGCGCTTGTGTCTGCAGCCACTCCAACACTGAGTCTATAAGCCACTCAATCTGGTCCCTGCCGCATAGGCAAAAAGAGAAGCCAACCGCCGAGTCCAAGGCCTCTATCCCCCTAGCTTTAAGGAACAATACATGAACTCTGAAACAGGCTGCCTCAAGGTCTGGTGAGGAGTACCCGAGAAACCGTGTAAAGTCGTAGGCAAAGAAATCTCAACGACGACGAATGTCGAAGCTCGTCAGACCACGAGGAATTGTTGCAAAGGGAGACGTCTGCACCTGAAGAGGGGGTTGCAAGAAAGGCTGTCTCTCTCTCGCCAAGCGACTCGTGGGAAAGGCGCTGCCAAGAGATCTCCTAGCAGTCGAGGATGGCCCTGCCCCCTAGGACGGCTAGGGGACTGGAGCAAGAGGAGGTGAGGGGAAGAAGGGTAAGAAGGGGGAGAGGGGGGGCGAGGGGGATCGGCAAAGGTAGGAGGGCGAGATGGAGAGGCAGAGGGAGGGGGGAACTCGGGGGAGGAGGGGCTGTCGAGGGTGAGGCTGGAGCAGGGACCTTTGGAGCAGGGACTGAAGAGGGTTGAATCGATTTCTCGTGGGAACCCACTACTGCTAGGCAGCAGCTTGAGGACCACTCTGAGTGCCAGGCTGGCGCGGTGGCCCCTGCCGACGTCGACCACAAACCTGCTGCCAGCCCTCCTCTGCTTGAGCCCCAGGCTCGGAAGGTGGCTCTACATGCGTACTCTGTGACTCTGCCTGCTGTTGCTAGCCAGCCCTTGAGGGCTGGGGTTGTGCCTGTGGTGTAGGTCGGGGCCTCCTCCGTGGAGAGGCCTTCGCAATATGGCCCATCTGTCGACAAATGAAACACTGATTCGGGAGGCCCGAATACTCCACGCTCTGTCGGAACCAACCTCCAATCACCCAAGGAAGTAGGATGACCTTCGAGAGAGTGTGGGTGTCCCTAACCAGAACACGTACTGAGGAAATGCCAGCCGCCTTGGCAGTTACTGAGGCTGCCGTGCGAGGTGTCTCCAGGACAGTCCCAATCTGTGAGCCTATCCTGGACAAAAGTGGTAGGTACTCCCTCCTCAAACCAGGAAAGCAGACGGAGATGGAAAGGTCTGCCTTCTCTACCAGAACATCTGAAGCTGGGTCAAAACCATGTCTCCACTGTCGAAAGTGGGCTTGAACTGCTTGGATGGTCAAGGGGCTAATCGCGATGACCTTGGACGCCATCTCGGAGGTCTCAAACTCTATCTGATAGTAGCCGCGTCCGAGGAACTGAACATCCAAGATCTTTCCCACCTCTGCAAAAAGGGGGCCCTGGAGAAGTGTAGCCTGCTACAGTGTCACTTTCACTTTCACACGACAGTAGTTTACAGTTGGGCTTTGGTCAGTTGGTCTTTGGTCTAGTCGGTTCACACTTGGGCAGAGACACGTGGCAGGGTGGTCTAGTGGACATCGTGGCCAGGTCACCACCGCCACCCAGTGGGGATAGACTTAGATGATGTTCTTTATGAGCCGTTGGTGGCTCTTGATGATTGTACATATGAGTAGTCGTTTTGGGGCCAGTGGCATTATCTTGTACTTAGTTGTCTAGAGTGGGTCTTCACACAGAGCACGTCTTCACCATCCCGGCACATCTGAGCCTCGACACCCCCATTGTACCTGTGAGTCCTGGGCTGGAGCTGAGTGTGCTGCCACGCCAGAGTCTGTATCAGTCTTTGAGATAGTCGAGTTATATGTTCTGGCCTGCTGTTGTGTCTTTGCGAGCTCTGTTGACGTCTATTGTTCCTTTCTGTTCAGTCTGTTTGAGGGAGATTCAGTCTGTTTGAGCGAGATTGTCACGCACATTGCACTGAGGACTACCCCCTGTAGAGAGCACGACACATTATCCGCGCTACAGGTGCTCTCATTTTGGCGATCACGGTGGGACCTCAAAGGAAGTCTCACTCTTGTGGGAATAAAATTGTGAAGCTAATCGGTTGTTACCTGGCCCTGCACACTTGCTTACACTGTGTAGATAGTTTGCAAGTCTGGTCCTCTCTCGCCCTGGTCCAAGTCCTAGTCCTCGTCCCTGGTTCGTGGTCTTTGGTCCTGGTCTAGTCCTCGCCCTAGTCCAACCCTCCTCGTCCTACCAGCTAGGTGGTCTAGGCAATGGTCTTGGACCAGGTGGTCTAGTCACTATCCTCACTTGTTCTGTGTTAGACCTGTGTGTTCACTGTTCATTGCATGAGACATACAAGGCGGTCAGTTGAGCGTCAAAGCGCACTACTGAGCCCTCTGAAGCACTATAACAGAAGACGCCCGGTGGTATCTATTAGAAGTCCATTAACCTCATCAACCTTACCTCCATATACGCCATCCCCCATTCCTTCATCTCCCATTCCTTCATCCGGTTCCACATCTTCCAGATCACCTTCTCCAGTAAAGCTCTCTCCTATTCTGCTACAGCAGGCTATTGAGCAACAAGGGGCCATGGAGGCGTTGGCTAGCGTGTTGGCCAAGGTAAACATCAAGTTCCCAACCTTCAAAGGACTCTCCTCGGAAGATGCGGACGACCATGCGCACGGAGGTTCGTATCTCTTTGTAGAGGACGTGGTCTTAACAGGGAAGATGCTTATTTGGTACTTTTTCCATCCACCTTGGACGGCTCAGCAGACAAATGGTACAACCAGTTTGCAGAGAATCATTTTGCAACTTGGGTAGACTTAAGACAACAGTTTTGTGCAGCTTTCAGGCCGGGCGACTACCAAGAGAAAGTGTTGGATGAGTTGGCCAACATGGTGCTCCAGCTAGAGGAGACTTTTGCGGAGCTTATGACCAAAACCAAGTCTCTGGTTGCCAAGCTTCCCCAGCAACCTGGTGAATTCATGGTTAAGAAGTGGGTGGAGAAGGCGCTTCCAAAAACCTCTCAGCAAAAACTCCGGGAGAGCCTCCGACCTGGCGCCACTCTGGAGGAATTCATCGAAGCTGCTACTAGAATAGAGGGGGCTAGGAAGCTGTTCAACAACTCTCCTCACATAGATACTCCCTCTGTGTTCTCCGAAGGAAGTCTTGTTGATCCTTTGACTTCCTTGCGCAGGGAACTCGAAGCCCTTAAACTACAACGCGCCCTCCAAGAAGAGAAATCAATCTCTCTGAGACGAGAGAAACCATTGCACCTGGAGGCTTTCGATCAAATCAAGAGAGAACTAGAAGAGCTTCGGTCTCAACAAGAGACCAAAGCTATGGTATGGTGCAGCTCTTGTTGCTCTCCTGGACATCCTCCACAGGACTGTCCCCTTCGGGCTTATTGCCACTTCTGCGAAAAATCTGGGCACGAAGATAAGGATTGTTACTATATCAAAGGATTGCGCCAAATACAACAAAATCTAGGTCCTTCTCTCCAACAAGGGCTAGCACCTGCATCCAACATGGTCTCACCCTACGGCCATCAAAACCCGTTGCTTCCTGTGTTGACAACACCCCCTATGCAGCAAGGTATGCTCAACAACTTTGCACCCCGCAGCTTTTATCATGCCAGTACTCCCTCAGTTCCCCAAAGTTTCTACACCTCAACCTCTAGCACCATGCAACAACAAGAGCAGCGACCACCTCGTCCCCCGTTTCGTCCGTCTAATCCGCCAATCCTATGCTACAGATGCGGTGAATATGGGCATTACCAAAGTAAGTGTCCTTTACCTGAAGGGTCTCCTCCTTGCAGACATTGTTCGGAGTCTAAGGAAAACTACTGTAAAGATTGTCCCAAACAAAGGGCATCCTCATCTTCAGGCCCAAATCAAAATCAACAAGAGTTTACATTCCCGAAAATCAATCTGATCACAATGAACACCACCCCTCAGCCAGCACCTGCTACACATACAATTCAGCCACAACAAGCAGCAGAGCCTACTGGGGGTGCTCACTCGAGCACAAAGAGCAGCCCTGGGTTTAAGTTTGCCAACGGGACCATCCGGTCCAACACTTCAGCAACCTGTTCAAAATGTCGCACCCGTAAGTGGTGCAAAGAATAGGCCAATCTCGATGCTTTCGGACATTGATGGAGCCTTCGTGGCAGCAGTAGCCGACTTGCAACAGGTCAAAGTTTCTGAGGAGTTCCAGGTTGTAGAAGCTAGGCCCACAGCGGAAGCAATCTTGAAGAACACCTTTCAGCAAGTGTCTTTTTATGAGATGCTCCGGCTAGATGCAACCCTTAGAAGTGACACCCTCTCAATAATTCAGTCTTTGTACCCTGGTACAGGGCCTAGTGGCGGGCACCTACTTGTGCAGCCCCTAGAGTCCTACATGATTTCATATCCAGTTGCTCCCCTCACCGACTATAAAAGTCCACGTCTTACTGTATCTATTCTTGGGCAGTCATTCTCAGGCGTCATAGTGGATGGTGGGTCTGGAATCAATCTAATGCCTGAATTTACCATGTCAGCCTTAGGTCTGCATCCTACTCGCCCTGCTCCATTCATTGTTACATTGGCAGACCAGAGGACAGTCTATCCTGTGGGCATAGTAGAGAAGGTGCCTTTGAAGGTACAGGACTTCACATTTAGCTTGGATTTTGTGGTGGTCAGTCTTCCTCAAGTGGAGGGAGGATTTCCTTTGCTGATTGGTAGACCATGGTTGCGGCATACTAAGGCACTTCATGATTGGGGAAACGACGCAATGTGGATACACACTCCCGGCTCCCAAATGCAACCAATCCGGCTTGAAGGAGGGATGGATCTAGTGGCTTAGCACAGCTCATTGTCAGTACAGTCCAACCCCGACCCTGAGCAGCCCATCCCACCTGACGGGTCTGACGAGGACCTGCTACTACAGTGGTTGGAAGCTACCACTTCGATGCCATGCTACATGGTCTCTACTCAAAACTTACCTGTGCCTCCAGCAACACTCTCTCTTCAAACTCCTCAGGAGGACACAGATGTCCAAAGTCCTACAGCAGACAGTACAACAGTCGAAGAAGTAAGTGTGTCAGCCCCAAATTCTCATGCTTCGAATGACCCACCGATGGAAGCCCTCGGACTTGGGGAACCTATAACACACCACCGAAGGGGGAAGAAATCTCCTCTGCATGCACTCGCCAAAGATTTCCCCCTTCCTGGAGCATCTCCCAAGTCGGACCCCCCTCAAAAGCACTCTGTCATGACGTCTGCATCTGAAGATTTACCCTTCGAGAAGCTCCCACAGGGATGGTTACAAGAAGAGTATGCAGATCAAACACCTGCACATGATGTCTTGAAGCTCCAAGAGGCAGCTCACCTCTCATCTTCAGAAGCACCCTCTCCAGCTACACCCCCGGACCCGGTCAGAGAAGTCAACCTGGGAGATCCACCCTCAGCACGTACTGTTAGCAGCTTGGTTATGGGAGCATCCCGCATTACTAAATAAGGTAGTCTCTTTCATACACTCTTTTAAAGATGTTTTTGCTTGGTCCTACAAGGATTTAGAGGGGATTCCACCAAAATTGGGTGTCCACACTATACCTCTGGTTGAAGGGGCTAAGTCTGTAAGAGGCCGAGCTTACAAGCTCAACCCGAAGCATGCTGAGGCGGTCAAGGCAGAGTTAGAAAAAATGCAAGAGGCAGGGATCATAGTACCTGTGGAGCACTCTGAGTGGTTATCACCCATGGTGATAGCGCCTAAGAAGCAATCCAACAAAATCCGTGTGTGCGTCGATTACCGTGCTCTGAATAAGGTAACTATCCCAGATGGTTTCCCAACACCTTTCACTGAGCGTGTGCTCGAAGATGTAGCAGGGCATGTATTGTACAGTTTCATGGATGGGTTTAGTGGATACAATCAGTTGGGCATCCATCTAGGTGATCAGCTGAAAACGGCCTTTGTGACTCCCTGGGGTATTTTTATATACACTCGAATGTCTTTTGGGTTGAAAAATGCCCCACCTTCTTTCAATAGGGTGGTATATCTCATCTTTTGTCCTCTGCTTACGGATCATCTTCGCATCTTCATGGACGATTTTTTGACCTTCTCAGGTGCTCAATGTTCAACCCCAGTGGAAAACCTAGAGGAACACCTCGCTCAGCTCTCTGCTGTCTTCCTCAGGTGCAGAGAGGCACGCCTAAAGCTAAATCCTAACAAATGTCATTTTTTGGTTACTGAAGGCACACTTCTAGGCCATGTGGTGTCTGCTAAAGGTTTAGCGCCTGACCCAGAGAAGATTGTGGCAATCTTAAAGTTACCACCTTCCATCAACCCAAAAGGGGTACAGAGCTTTGTAGGCCACACAGGGTATCATCGCAGGTTTATACGCATGTATGCACAGGTGGCTCAACCCCTGACCCGCCTAACCAGTGCTGCTGTTCCCTTTCAATGGTCAAAGGCAGAGGCTGAAGCTTTTGCATACCTTAAAAAACGCCTCACTGAAGCGCCTATCTTAGTAGCTCCCGATTGGTCTCTCACCTTTCATGTGCATACAAATGCCAGTCAACTGGCTGTGGGTGCAGTGCTGACTCAACCTAGTAAGGAGTATAAGCTGGATCGCCCTGTTCACTATGCAAGTCGCCTACTCACCAAGGCAGTGCAACTATAGCACCACAGAAAGGGAAGGTTTAGCTATTGTGTATGCTCTGCAAAAATTTCGGCACTACTTACTAGGGGTCCACTTCACAGTTATTACTGATCACCATGCCCTGCGATATCTGCTCAACAAGCCGCAGGTTGCAAGTAGAGTATGGCGATGGCTACTCTTATTTCAAGAGTTCGATTTCGAAGTGGTACTCAGGCCCGGCAAACATCATGTCCTCGCTGACCACCTTTCTCGCGTTCACACTAGTGAAGAAGCAACAGGGGTTGCTGACGACTTTCCTGATAGCAGTCTCTTTAAGGTAGATACCACACTGGAATGGTACGGCGATGTTTTGCATCTGCTTTCTACTGGCCTCTACCCAGAGAATGCTTCTCCCCTGCAGAAGAGACGCCTGTTGCTGAAGTCTAGGCCTTTCACTCTCATTGGGGGCCAGCTATACAAATCAGGGCAGGATGGTGTTCTGAGGCGGTGTGTCTCCCCTCATGAAGTCGAGTATATTTTAGAGGATGCCCATAGTGGTCCCACTGGTGGCCATTACCCTGGCCATATTACTGCACAAAAGATTCTCCAGTGTGGCTTATGGTGGCCCTATATTTTCCGCGATGCAATTGCCTATGTAAAGGTATGTGATGTATGTCAGCGCTGTGGCCCTAAACCAAGCAAACAGTCAAACCGTCCTCTGTAGGTCTCTATGGCATGGCAACCCTTTGAGAGATGGGGCATAGATTTTGTAGGCCCAATTACTCCCTGTGCCCAACCCGGCAATCGGAAGTATCTCTTGGTGGCTATCGACTACGCAACAAAGTGGGCAGAGGTACTTGCAACAACGGACTGCACTGGCACGACGGTAGCCAAGTTTCTCTACGAAAATATTTTGTGCAGGTTTGGATGTCCCTTGGAAATCACCAGTGACAGGGGTAGTCACTTTGTGAATGAAACAATTTCTACCTTGTTGGCCAACTACAAGATTTTTCACAGAAAATCTTGTTCCTATTACCCTAGAGCAAACGGGCAGGCATAGAGCACTAATAAGGTTCTGATAGCACTCCTACGGAAAGCATGTTATCTTCATCCCTCGACTTGGGCTCAAGCTATCCACGGTACACTTTGGGCTTATCGAACTTCTTTCAAAGCCACAACCAATCACACCCCATTTCAATGGGCTTTCGGTTTGGAAGCAATAGCACCTTTCGAATTCAACTCAGGATCCTCGCGAGTGGGGAGTCTTCGTGCTAATGGAAATTTGGGGTCGGCATCTGTCTCTCGTCTTTTCCTTTTGGAGGAAAGCCGAGGTTTGGCTTCACTGGCTCTAGAAGCAGAGCAACTTCGTCGTAAAGCCTGGCATGATCGCCATCTCAGGAAGGTGCAAATAACGCAAGGAGCACTGGTGCTACTTTATCAGGCCAAGTTTCTGAAAAAAGCAAAGAAGTTGGTCCCAGCATGGCAAGGACCATATAAGGTGATGGAGATTCTACCCCACGGCGCTGTACAATTAGCTACTCTCGAAGGAGTTCCGTTGCCTTTAGTCAATGGATCTCGGATAAAATGCTATCATGCTTAAGCTGCCGCTCAAGGGTCTAACTGAGCTACATTCAAGTGTTGAGCTTCGCTGATTCCTAAACCTGTAAATAACTTCGGAATCACTATCATCGGCATCTTGTTGTTCCTTTTCATCTTATCTCATACACCCTATGCTTACACCCTCTCATTAGACAGCTCAATGGGTTTGATTTTGGAATTGGATCAACTCTATCCTTCACTCTTTGTCTTCAATCTCTGTCTTTCTTGGGCATAACCTAATCTCCTCAATCTGACTGAGGTCCTTTTCTCAGCTTTTGCTCTCAAGTTAAACTCAGTTCTTGGAGATGCATAAATGCTTTGAGTGGGGTATTTATATAGGATGATACTTCGCGTTTTATCTGAAATTGCTGACTCTTTCTGAGTACCTCGGTTTTATCAATGCTTTCTATTATTTTGGTCTAGCTAAATCTTTAAGGTCTCTGGGACAGTTTCCCAGGCATTAAAGCTACCTGTTTTTTTTCTACCCTCCGCTTGTCTCTCTCTCAACCCCCTCCCCTAGCCCTAATGCTCACCCTAGCAATTACCTTCCTAGCCCTAGCCCCTAGCCTCGCCTTTTTTAATGCTAACCCTAGCCATTACCTTCCTAGCCTCGCTTTTTTAATGCTAACCTAGCCATTACCTTCCTAGTCCTAGCCCCTAGCCTCGCCCTAACCCTCCCCTTTCCCTCACCCTCGCCCTAACCCTCCCCTTTCCCCTTTCCCTCGCCCTAAAAATCCCCTTCCCCCTTTCCCTCGCTCTCGCCCTAACCCTCCCGTCCTCTCGCCTCTCGCCCTAACCTTCCCACTTTCCCCTCGCCCTCGCCCTTTCCCATCCCCTCGCCCCTCGCCCTAGCCCCCTCACCCTCTCGCCCTCGCCCTAGCCCTAACCCTCCCACCCCCTCGCCCTCACCCTCTCGCATCCCCTCGCCCCTCGCCCTCACCTTTCCCATCCTCTTGCCCTCGCCCCCCCCACCCTCTCCCCTCACCCTCGCCCTCTCCCATCCCCTCGCCCCTTGCCCTTTCCCCCTCGCCCTCGCCCTCGCCCCCCTCACCCTCTCGCCCTCGCCTAAACCCTATCACCTCTCGCCCTCGCCCTCTCCCATCCCCTCGCCCCTCGTCCCTAGCCCCTTCCCATCCCCTCGCCCTTGCCCTTGCCCTGTCCCTCGCCCCTAGCCCCTCGCCCTGGCCCACTTTCTCCCTCACCAATTACTTCCCTCTCGCCTTGGTCCTCGCCCTTCAACCCCTAATCGCCCGCCCCCAACCTAGCCTCCTGGCTTGCGCAAAAGCAATCAAAGCCCAAACCAAAAAAAAAACCTTAAAAGCACCTTTTAAAAAACTGGAAAGCTACTTTAGGTTCAACTTAAAAGTAAATCAGCCTCAACTTCTTCATATCAGAAGCGCCACAGTCTTCCCATCGCCAGGTGAGCTCCTGCGCCCTGCTACTCCAATTTCTCGCTAGAAGTCCCCGCACAGTTTAGTAAGATGGTTCGTACTCGGAATAGAGAAAAGCATCTGCAATCAGAGGAAGAGTCCTCTGCCTCTGGGGATAGCTCTGACAGTAAATCAGACTATACTCCTAGTTCAGAGCAGATTTCAGAGGAATCTTCAGAGGAAGATTCACCACAGTCAGTCACTGCTGACAGAGTGACCACTCTCTAGGTGCCTCGCCCGTCTGGTGCCCTCTCCAAGGTACCTTTAATAATGATATATCATTTACAGGCTCCGAATCCAGCACTCAAGGATGTCTTCTCTCAGCAGCAACTGATACACAAGCTGAATGATACTGCACTTACAGCTGAGGATATCGGACAGGCTTGACTGTGCTGGCACCTCTGCCCGCAACCAAAACCTTCTCGAATCTCTCACCAGAAGAAACTACAAATGCTTGTCAGGAACTTTTGCTGGACTCACACCCAGACTATCATAGGAGTTAGCAACTGTATTCAGTGTTACAGTATTATTTTTTACTGCGAGCACCGGAAAGAACAGGGGTTCCATCTTCTGTAGGTTCTCCAGCAATATGCGATGCTCTTTTTTGTCTCTACCACTGCCTGCCGTACCCATTTCACAATTTGCTGTTTAACGTGCTACAGGACAGGGCAAAGCGTTTTCGGACTCAGCGTAAAGGCAAAGCGGAAAGGTTCAATTGCTATGCAGTGCCTATTATGTATTGGGTAGTACAGATTATGCAGCAAAAGACAGATGCAAGAGCAATTCTCAACCTCAAGATGATCCAAAAGAGCAAGACCGTTCCAAAATGGCCAAAGGGAAAGGCATCTTGCGTAAGAGGGCAAAGGTACAAAAAGATTCATCTGAGCAGCTGGCAACACTACCTTTCTCAGAATCACAGGTCAAAATCTGTGACGTCCATACTACAACACCAGCAGTGCGTATGTCTACTTCTGTGGCCACCCCAACTTTCACACCACCTCTTGTGAGTAGTGTTGTAGTCACTAAAACACAACCTCCAGTTGTGTCGCCAACACCACGTACTACTCTTAGTGCAGGGGCACCTAGGTATAATGCTTGGGCACCGAAGGATACTGCAGGGGCATCTAGCTCTGGGACGCCTACATCTGACAAGCATGACATATATGATACTTTTGCGCCTCAGGCCGACAGACTTTTAGAGGCAGACAGAAGAGCCATTTCGACAATTATCAATGCAGCCCTCTCATTGCAAGGTACCAACGATCTGCATTGCGCTTGCTATGACGGTATGACAAGGGAAGTGCAAACTCATCTTCAACGAGCGATGGATAGGGACAATTTCATTGCTACAGCTCAAGATCGCATAAGAATCTTAACTCAACAGGTAGTGGACCTCAAACATATTGTCCACACTCAGCAAAAACAGTTAAAAGAGGCAAACGATATGACCGCAACAGTTCAGGACCTCTCTCCGGTGGTACATACACTATGTCCTTCTTGTGCAAAATACCAAGCTGTAGCCATTTCACAGGCAGTTCCAGCTACAGCTACAACTACAACTACAACCCCGGTTTCTCCGTAAGTTCCTGCTATGGCAACACAGATACCGACACAGATGGACGTTTCCAAAGCACATTCAGGGGATTCTTAAACAGCAGAGAAAGCAAATCCTACCAATATGGAGTCTAAGCCAACAGGATCGGTCTCATCACAATTTCAGGGTCCCTCTATGGCCTCCCCCTCCCAATCCCCAGCCTTTCCTTAGCACTTCTACGGCTTCTCGGGATTCCAACAACTTGTTCCACCCTCGCAGCCTGCCCAGTCTTTTCCCAGGTTTCCACCAGCTCCACCTACTCACCCTCAACCGTCTCACATGACGCAGCCTGCTGCTCATGGGGTGGCTACTCCATACCCGATGTACCCTCCTCATGGCCACTACCCCTCACCATACACTTGGCCTCCATCTCCTTACCCACCTTACTATCAGCCTCCTCCTCCTCCTCCTCCTCCATCATCCGACCACCAACAGTAGATCGCAGATATGTCAGTTCTTCAGTTCCGCTCTCCGGGACGGGCAGCGGTCTTGTGGCGGGCAACCTGTAGCTTGCTACAGTGTCACTTTCACTTTCACACGACAATAGTTTACAGTTGGCTTTGGTCAGTTGGTCTTTGGTCTGGTCGGTTCACACTTGGGCAGAGACACGTGGCAGGGTGGTCTAGTGGACATCGTGGCCAGGTCACCACCGCCACCCAGTGGGGATAGACTTAGATGATGTTCTTTATGAGCCGTTGGTGGCTCTTGATGATTGTATATATGAGTAGTCGTTTTGGGGCCAGTGGCATTATCTTGTACGTAGTCGTCTAGAGTGGGTCTTCACACAGAGCATGTCTTCACCATCCCGGCACATCTGAGCCTCGACACCCCCATTGTACCTGTGAGTCCTGGGCTGGAGCTGAGTGTGCTGCCACGCTAGAGTCTGTATCAGTCTTTGAGATAGTCGAGTCATATGTTCTGGTCTGCTGTTGTGTCTTTGCGAGCTCTGTTGACGTCTATTGTTCCTTTCTGTTCAGTCTGTTTGAGGGAGATTCAGTCTGTTTGAAGGAGATTGTCACGCACATTGCACTGAGGACTACCCATTGTAGAGAGCACGGCACATTATCTGCGCTACAAGAAGATTACGTAGCTCTCCTGCTGGGTCTGGTGCCGAGAATCTTGCAAATGACGGAGGTTACCCGGAGGATGTTCGAACGTACTATCAATGGATGCCATATCCTTCAGTTCAATCCAGCCTGCAATAGAGCATACTATTCTGAGGTATGGATTAAATTTCCCCAAGAACAATCCTTTCAAGTGGATGCTCTTTTGGGATTCTGGCTCTGTTATTTCCTATATCAACCAAGCACTGGTTCCAGCACACCTTGTCCAAAGCCTGTCTTTTGGCATCACCGTTTCATATGCTGATAATTCAAAGGGACCCCTGAGGTATGTACGAGTGGAAAGTGCTTCCTATGAGACTCAAGCCAACTCTTTCTCTCTGTGAGGAACGGATAGAAATTCTCTTTGCTGACTGTAAAGATTTCTACTTCTGTAAATTGATGATATCCTAGTCTACTCTAAAGATGTTCAGAGCCATGTTAAGCACCTTCAACCCTTTATACAGCTGCACAAGACAGGGTTGGTGCTTAGCTTAAAGAAAATAGAGCTCTTTAAGCCACAGGTAGAGTTTTCGGGAATTGAAATTTCTGCAGGATGTATTAAAATGCAAGAACATGTACTGCACAAGCTACAAAGTTTTCCCAATCAACTCAAGAATCGCAAAGAAGTCCAATCCTTTATTAGATGTTTACAATGGATTGCTCCTCAATACCCTCAAGTGGCCAAAGACTTATTATCCTTCAGAAGTCTTGAAAGAAGTAAAAATTTCTTTTGGTCTGATGAGCTGTCACATGCAGTGATAAAGATCAAGCAGATTTGCCAGAATCTTCCTTCCCTCAACATTCCTACTGATAAACCTCTTATGGTCTATTCCGATGTCTCTGAAGTAGCATGGGGAGGCATTCTCTGCGAAAATCATAATGGAATCCCCATTATCTGTCGATGGGCTTCAGGGCGCTTCAAGGATGCAGAGATCCGGTACCATTCAATTCAAAAAGAACTCTTGGCATGAGTCAATGCTGTTTTATCCTTTCACCTATTCCTCATAGGAATGCCTTTTACACTTTGAAGTGACCTCAAACACTGTGATAAACTCCTAAAAGAAAAGAATGCTGGTAAAGTCTCAAATGCTCGAATTTACCGATGGGCCTACAAGCTCAGTCACTTCGATATTTCCTATGAATATATTCCCGGGCATAAAATAATATTGCAAATCTTCTCTCTCGTATAAAAAATAACCAAAGCACTGATGTCATACAGAAGGAGTAAAGAAAGATCAGCAATGATGCAAGCAAAGCCCACTACTGAAAAGAGGCACTTTACCTAAGAATGTAACACGTTGCCTCGTGTAAATATCACGCAAGTGCCCAATCCTCTATAAAAAGGAGGCCTTGCTTCATTGAAGAGGGAGAGTTTTTTGAGCAAGCTCACTATCCTTTAGTTACTATCTCTTTACCATCTCCATAGCTCTCAGGCCTTTATCCCTTGTAACCATTTTCCACCATTGTCAATATAAGTATCTTCAGGGTTTAACTGAATACAGAGATCATAGAGACAACACAGAGACAATAGATACACTGTCAAACCGTGAAGATACTTATATTGACAATGGTGGAAAATGGTTACAAGGGGTAAAGGCCTGAGAGCTATGGGGACGGTAAAGACATAGTAACTAAAGGATAGCGAGCTTGCTCAAAAAACTCTCTCTCTTCAATGAAGAAAGGTCTCCTTTTTATAGAGGATTGGGCACTTGCGTGATATTTACACGAGGCGACGTGTTATATTCTTAGGTAAAGTGCCTTTTTCCAGTCGTGGGTTTTGCTTGCATCATTGCTGATCTTTCTTTATTCCTTCTTAATGCTTTGGTCACTTTTTATACGAGAGAGAAGATCTGCAATATTATTTTTATGCCCGGGAATATATTCATAGGAAATATCGAAGTGACTGAGCTTGTAGGCCTATCGGTAAATTCGAGCATTTCTGACTTTACCAGCATTCTTTTCTTTTAGGAATTTATTAAAGTGTTTGAGATCACTTCGGAGTGTAAAAGGAATTCCCATGAGGAGGAAAGGCGAAAGGATAAAACAGCATTGACTCCCGCCAAGAATTCTTTTTGAATTGAATGGTACCAGATCTCTGCATCCTTGAAGCGCTCTGAAGCCCATCCACAGATAATGGGGGTTCCATTATGATTTTCGCAGAGAATGCCTCCCCATGCTTCTTCAGAGGCATCGGAATAGACCATAAGAGGTTTATCAGTAGGGATGTTGAGGGGAGGAAGATTTTGGCAAACCTGCTTGATCTTTATCACTGCCTATGATAGCTCATCAGACCAAAAGAATTTTTTACTTCTTGTCCTTGGCCACTTGAGGGTATTGAGGAGCAATCTATTGTAAACATCCAATAAAGGATTGGACTTCTTTGCGATCCTCGAGTTGATTGGGAAAACTTTGTAGCTTGTGCAATACATGTTCTTGCATTTTAATACATCCTACAGAAATTTCAATTCCCAAAAACTCTACCCGTGGCTTACAGAGCTCTATCTTCTTTAAGCTAAGCACCAACCCTGTCTTGTGCAGCTTTTGTATAAAGAGTTAAAGGTGCTTAACATGGCTCTGAACATCTGTAGAGTAGACCAGGATATCATCAATGTAGAGAAGTAGAAATTCTTTACAATCAGCAAAGAGAATTTCTATCCGATCCTAATAGAGAGAAGAAGCTGGCTTGAGTTTCATAGGAAGCACATTCCACTCGTACATACCTTAGGGGATAGCAAAACTAGTTTTGTATCTGTCCTGAAGCTTGATCTTGAACTGCCAAAAGCCACTCTTTAGGTCAAACTTGGAAAAGACCCGACAATTCTTTATCCGTTGTAGCAATTCATCTTTTAGGGACAAAGGAAATCTTTTGTGTTCCAGCCAGTCATTTATAGGTTTGTAATTAATCACCAATCTCTTTTTTCCTCTTTTTTATTCAGAGTGATTATTTACATAAAATGCCTGATATGCGAATTCATTGTTGGATAGAGCAATTAATCCATTTGCAAGTAGAGTGTCCTCTAGAGACATACCAGGATGTATAACCTTAAGCCCTGTCGGTTTAGGGTCACCAGGCAAAGAGATCAAATATTCTTCTCTGTCTCAAAAGGCGAATGGGTATTTTAGCATTCCCTAATACCAGCTTACAAAGACTTATTTTGTTGATGCGTCCCTTTGAATTATTAGCATATGAAACGGTGATGCCATAAGACAGGCTTTGGACAAGGTGTGCTGGAACCAGTGCTTGGTTGATATAGGAAATAACATAGCCATAATTTCAAAGAGCATCCACTTGAAAGGATTGTTATTGGGGGAATTTTATCCATACCTCAGAATAGTATGCTCTGTTGTAGGCTGGATTGAACTGAAGGATATGGCATCCATTGATATTGCGTTCGGGGATCCAATCTGTTGTAGGTTCATTAGCAATTTGTGCCAATGCAGCGCTGTCGGACAAATGTTGAACTATCCCATAGACTTGATCTACTTTAGCTTCAGTAGCTGCAAGTTGAGATTGAACAGATAGCTACTGAAGATGGAATTGTTCACATTTAGTGTTTACCTATTGGATGGCTTCTAAGATGGCTTTGTCATTTTTACTACAAATTTGTATGTAGTCAGTTGCTTCGTTTATTGGATGTGAAGCTGATGTAGATGCTTCCGGATGGACTGTCGAAGTAGGGATTTGATTGCGAGGATGACTTCGACCTTCATAGTTATGCATGACTTCTTGCCTTTGATTTCTTGTAATAGGCCTAAGTCTTGGATGCATAAATGCTTTCCATTCTTCTTGTTGAGTGATGGTATTTGCTTGCTCAACCATGTTTCTGAACATGGGGAGTGGAGTATACTTTTGTTGCTCCTTGCGAGATAGATTAAGCTTTAAAGGACGCTGCTCTTGTTGCCAGGATTCTGTTTCATCAGAAGAGTAATGACTAGAGCTTGATGTAGATGATGGAACATATCTTTTTCTTTGTGGGAATGAAAAAGGTTTCTTTAGCACATTGGTTATCATTGGCTCACTATCGTCAGAGAAATTTTACATTTCAATATCCTGTGATGAAGTTGATGTTGAATCGTCTTCAGATTGTTCTTGATCAGACTCATACTCTGCATATTCAACAATTGGAATGTCGTTATGTTGCAGAGTATTGCAATAAATTACCTCATACTCATATTTATCTTTCAGCACTGCATTTTCAATTTATTTTTTCCTTTGAGGGCATTCTGGGGCGGTATGCCCTTGCTTGTTGTAAATGTAGCACTTGACTTGCTTTCTTTCTTCTTTGCTTAGCTTGCGCTTGTGGCGTGCTACGTTGAATCTTTTTCCATATTTGTTTTGTCTGGGCTTAACCCTGCAATTGCATTTACTTTTATCTCTGCAGCCAAAGGTTTTGACCTTTGTTTCCTTGTTGCAAAAGTGTGAGCTGAATCCTTTTACTTGCTTGATATCCTTCTTCATCTTGATTCTGGCACATTCCAGATCAGTGACTTCATCAATGAAAACATTTATCTGAGCTATGGAAATATTTTTGTCCAGATGTAAATCAGCTACTTTGATTCTTTCTTTTACTAAATTTGCAAATGATTTTGGGAAAGAATTCAGATAATACTGCTTGTATTCTGATTTGAAGTATCTGCTAGGGAACTGGTACATCAGATGAGTCATATGTTGCTGATATTTTTTAATCCGAGTTAAGTCACATAGCTTGCTTCTAAAGAAGGCTTCTTTGTTCCTTTCTTGAATCTTGTTGGTTGACTTAAGGAGCTGCATGACTAAAGCTGCAAAGAACAGTGAAATAACATTGTCAAAGTTTCTGCTATCTGCACTTAGATCATCCCACCATGCTCTAAGTATGCCTTGAAATCCTGCTATGATCATAGATAGTGATTGTCTTTGTGTCAAGTCTTTGTAATGAATTCCGTAGTGTGCAGAGTTTAGATGAATTCAAAGACTTTCCATACCTTATCCTGATTTAATCCATCAATGTCAAGAATGCTCATATCTCCAATCTTGGAAACTCCTTTTAGAGTCGTAGAAGAGAATAATGAAGGGGTTTCAATCTAGACATCCTCTGTCTGCATTTTGACTAGATTCAGAATTCGAATTTTATCTTCAGAACTGATGTTTGAAGAATTATTAGAAGATTCTTTTGGAGTTGGGAATATGTGAGGAATGACTTTTTGGAGTTGGGAATATGTGAGGAATGACTATATCGAGTTCATCCAATTCCTGTTCTTCATACTCAACACAACTGTCAATTACATGTCTTCAGGTGAATGGTTCTGACGACTACTCCCATTGCCTGCCTTTGCTGCCATGGTTGTATTTCAACATTTCCTCCCCAACGATTATAGGGATTAAACCCATCTTCAATGTCTTCTACCATAAAAGATGACATGTCTGGAGGGAAGCTAGAGATAGAAGCAATCACAGGTTCTTTTAACACTGTGGAAAACATGCGAGGAAAATCCTTATGTTGCGAGCCACCACCAAAATTAATGGCTTATTGCAAACCTCTCTGCTGCATATCGCTTATTGGTGCTTTGCCTTTATCTGAAGGAGATATAGATACCTCCCGGGGAAAAAAGATGTGGGAAGTGGTAAGAGAAAGCTTAGAGAGTACTTGATATTGCAGGAGTGCGATCTCTTTTAGGGCATTAGTATGCCAGTTAGAGGTTGACTCTAAGGGTTGCAAGCGAGTATTTAGAGACGGGACGATATAAGGAAGACTGTGAGTAAGATCCTTTTTGTTAACTGCTGCCTTTGTAAGGAGATCAATACCATTAGAGACAAATTCAGAGGCCATGATGCGATTACAGAGTTTGCATCGAAACAACCCTTCATAATCTTTATAGGTTTCTGGATGAATACATGCCAATGCTGGAGGAGAATGGCGCCGATGAGAAGTTGAAGCAGAGGCTTGACTAGTTGGATATTTAGATGATCCGAAGGACCTCTGGTATACTGTTTTCTCAAATGACAGAAGCTATCTCTTTTCTGGATTTGGATCTGCCTAAGAGTTTGTATTGTGCAATAGATCCAAGCTGTTGAATGTTTAAAGCGACTGGTTGCTGTACCTCATTGAGCAGAGTCTTCGAGATATCCAATTTCCATTTTGCAGGAAATTCAACTTCTTGCCAATTCACCATTTCAGGCAGACTACCCAAAGTTGTATCATCCATTTTGGTAACAATATTCTGACCTCGGATTAGAGATTCATTGTCTCTCAAATAACCAGAGTTATATACTGAAGATAGACAAGTATTGATAGTGCGGATTATCATACGATATGCTATCTGAAGATGGTCAGAGTCATGTTTCAGATCTAAACCATGTGTTTTAATGAGGAGAGAGATTACCTCATCAAAATATTTATCAGTGAAACTACAAGGAAAGTTAGGAAAACATTCTATGTAGATTGGACGGTTAGACAAACTTCCTTGCAAGACGCTAATTGTCACGTAAGTTTCTATGCCTAGTATCAAGTAGGGCTCCTATACAAGAAGCATTAAGGCCTTTTCGAAACAAAGGTATTATGCCCATGGCAATATAGCCTATGTGCACAAATTGATGTCCTTTGCTTAATGCCTTCTTTCTAAACTCGGAGAGTTCTTCGAACAGATTGATTATGTGATTATCAGAATCACTATCTTTGATGGTTAGTTTACCATTAGTTTCATGGTACAGGGAAGAGAAAAAACTTTGTTATGCTTATATACCTGGGAAGTAGAAACCTTAGGTGAACTCCATTTGCCAGTAGGGTTGGCTTCTTCAATTTGGCTTCTTCAATCTCGACGTTGTCAGAGAGGAGTCTCTTGAAGGATGATATGATCATTGCCATGTTGAATAGTTGATTATGCCAACTAAGTAGCTAGCTCTCTAGGGTGTCAATGGATTGCGGATATGTAGAGCACTAGATAGTGGGATAAAAGGAGTCTGAAAGAGCTGATGATGTCTATATCTAAGCGGCTCCAAGCCTAGCGACGATGACTAAACAACGAAGGAAGCTCCAACCACAAATTCTAGGCAATCCTCACGAGCACTCAGAGTTGACTAGTGATACCTCACACTGCTAATCATAATCTATACACACCAATGGCTCTGATACCAATTTAGGGCGGAAATACAGAGAATACAGAGATCACAAAGACAACACAGAGACAATAGATACACAGTCAAACCCTGAAGATACTTATATTGACAATGGTGGAAAATGGTTACAAGGGGTAAAGGTCTGAGAGCTATGGAGATGGTAAAGAGATAGTAACTAAAGGATAGTGAGCTTGCTAAAAAAACTCTCTCTCTTCAACGAAGCAAGGCCTCCTTTTTATAGAGGATTGGGCACTTGTGTGATATTTACACGAGACGACGTGTTACATTCTTAGGTAAAGTGCCCTTTTTTAGTAGTGGGTTTTGCTTGCATCATTGCTGATCTTTCTTTATTCCTTCTGTATGACATCAATGCTTTGGTCACTTTTTATACGAGAGAGAAAATCCGCAATATTATTTTTATGCCCGGGAATATATTCATAGGAAATATTGAAGTGACTGAGCTTGTAGGCTCATCGGTAAATTCGAGCATTCTCGACTTTAACAACATTCTTTTCTTTAAGGAATTTATCAAAGTGTTTGAGGTCACTTCGAAGTGTAAAAGGCATTCCCATGAGGAGGAATAGGCGAAAGGATAAAACAGCATTGACTCCCGCCAAGAGTTCTTTTTGAATTGAATGGTACCAGATCTCTGCATTCTTGAAGCGCCCTGAAACCTCCACAGATAATGGGGGTTCCATTATGATCTTCGCAGAGAATGCCTCCCCATGCTTCTTCAGAGGCATCCGAATAGTAAGAGGTTTATTAGTAGGGATGTTGAGGGGAGGAAGATTCTGGCAAACCTGCTTGATCTTTATCATTGCCTGTGATAGCTCATTAGACCAAAATAAATTTTTACTTCTTTCAAGACTTTTGAAGGGTAATAAGTCCTTTGCCACTTGAGGGTATTGAGGAGCAATCTATTGTAAACATCCAATAAAGGATTGGACTTCTTTGCGATCCTTGAGTTGATTGGGAAAACTTCGTAGCTTGTGCAATACATGTTCTTGCATTTTAATACATCCTGCAGAAATTTCAATTCCCAAAAACTCTACCTGTGGCTTACAAAGCTCTATCTTCTTTAAGCTAAGCACCAACCTTGTCTTGTGCAGCTTTTGTATAAAGAGTTAAGGTGCTTAACATGGCTCTGAACATCTTTAGAGTAGACCAGGATATCATCAATATAGAGAAGTAGAAATTCTTTACAGTCAGCAAAGAGAATTTCTATTCGTTCCTGACAGAGAGAAGGAGCTAGCTTCCAAGCACTTTCCACTCGTACATACCTTGGGGGACAATAAAACTGGTTTTGTATCTGTCCTGAGGCTTGATCTTGAACTGCCAGAGGCTCCTCTTTAGGTCAAACTTGGAAAAGACCCAACAATTCTTTATCCGTCATAGCAATTCATCTTTTAGTGGCAAAGGAAATCTTTTGTGTTCCAGCCAGTCATTTATAGGTTTGTAATTAATCACCAATCTCTTCTTTCCTCTTTTTTGTTCAGAGTGATTATTTACATAAAATGCCTTGACATGCGAATTCATTGCTGGATTGGATGGAGCAATTAATCCATCTGCAAGTAGACGATCAATCTCTTCATGGCATAACTTAGTGTCCTCTAGAGACATAACAGGATGTGTAGCCTTAAGCCCTGTCGGTTTAGGGTCACCAGGCAAAGAGATCAAATATTCTTCTCTGTCCGAAAAGACCAATGGGTTGTCACTTGTTTGTTGTGCATGTGGACAAGCTCTACCTACCTCTAGGGTATATATATATATATATATATATATATATATATATATATATATATATATATATATATATATATATATATATATATATATATATATATATATATATATATATATATATGTATGTATGTATGTATGTATGTGTTGTCAGGCCGCCCTCTAGATGAGTTCACTCACATATTGACAGAGACTTTGCATGATGCAGCACATTAGGCATACCCACACACTCAGCTTGTGCAGAGATTGCCCTTTGGGAGAGTGCCCCAGAACAGCTGGTAGCATGAGGAGTGTAGAGACATGAGAGCACGGCTCCAGATAGAGGTACTCCTTGGAGGCATCACCTATCAACAGTCACGAATTGCCTTCTGGCGCCTAGTGCGACGGAAGAAGCGGGCTTTCTTGGCTCAATTAGAGCACGATCTTTACCAGCTGTTCTTGAGCAACGAGGGGAGGCATGAAGACTCTAGCTCCTCCTGAAATCACGTCTATGGAGGTTTGGGGTCAGTATGCGACATCTTTGTATATGATTCCTAGAGAGCCACCGCTTCCAGACCCCCTAGAGCCATGGCCACATACTTGTGTTTTCTTTACTACAAAGATGGTAAGGAAAGCCATTGACAAGATGTCACGTGCACATCTAACCCTATGTGCATGTGGACAAGTTGTACCTACCTCTAGGGTTTAGGTAAGCCTAGGAAGTCTTCTGGCCATATTTACCTGGAATGCGGAACGAGAACGGCAACGTGCCTCTCCGCGGAACGGGTGAACGAGGAGGGTTCCGGAATAGGAACGGGAAGCATAAAAAACACCCAAATAATGCAATTTTTAGCTTTGTGTGATTGAAAACAAGTAGTATTAGAGTCCTTGACTCCTTTGACTCTAATACTCACAAAAACCTTGATTTGAAGACCATTCAACATTACTACGGCAAACGTGGCACGACGTGTGCCATGTAGACTTGAGAGCTTGAGAGGGAGAGAGGGGGACAAGGAGAGGGAGAGAGAGAAAGAGGGAGAGCTCGAGAGAGATAGGGAGAGAGCTTGTACTATGTGGACTTGAGAGTTTGAAAGAGGCTAGAGCTTGAGAGTCGAGACTCGAGAGGATAGAGCTTGGGCTTGGCCCTTGAAAGCTTGATCCTTGTGTGCATTGTGAAGGTAAGGGGTGGGGGGAGGGGCATCTAATAAGCCAGAGGCTCACAAGATAGAAAACCAAAACCTGAACATTTGGCTCACAAGAACAAATTCTGAAAATTTGGTCATTCCGGGCTGTTCCGGGCCGGTATCAACTGCTTGTCCGGAACGGCCATCCGTTTAGAAACGTTCCCTTGCTTGATTGAGGCCCGAAACGCCGTTCCGGCGGTTCCGGCGTTTCTCTCCCCTAAACGGGCGTTCCCCGGTAAAAAGAACTTCTGGTACCTTTGTGAGTCGGTACGCAAGACGTGCATGTCCAGGCATACCCTCTGATTGCACAACCCATTAGCATTAGCATCAGTACCTAGCACCAAGCATAAGCATTTTGCACCGCACGGAACTATTTTCCCCAACTGCGCGTGACCCACCTCTTACAAGACCTTTTATACCCAGATCGTGGGATTTGTTGGGATGGTTGCCCGACCCAGGCATTTGTACCTATAGAAGAAGCCCCAGAAGAAGCCAGAGGAGCAGTAACCGTGCCTCTCAAGAATTAGCAGTACCAAGCACCTGGGGTTGGCATCATCACTAGCGTTTTCCAAATCAGCCATCAACGTTTAAGCAGCAGTAGTGTTTTTGCTTTTCCCTCGGCATCCCGCAACAGATCCACAACGGACAGCCATAGCTTCGTTGTCGTCGCCCTTCCCATCACAGCCACATCAGCGTTTTCAGTTTTCAGCCGTTTTCAGCCCTTAGTTCAGCCAACGTTTTTCAGTTTTCAGCTATTGTAGTGGCCGATTGTCACCAAATTTCATTTTTGGTCTACTTAAATAAATTTTCTCTTGGCCATTCTAGTGAGAAAAATAAAAATAGTAGAATGACCAATTATGTACAACAGGCAAAGGAATGTGTTTGTGAACTAGAGAGTTCCAAAATTTGAATGCATTCTTCACAAGTGCCAACGGAATTCGATAAGGATTCAATCGAGATCTTATGGGACGAAGACGGGATATTACCGAGTCCAAAAAGTCCAAAACGGATAACGAAAGCCTCCAAAAGTGAGAAGGATAACCAAAAGGTGGGAATGGGAGCCCAGGTGTTATTATCCACACTTGCCAATCTAAAGCTGTGCATGCAATGCAAATGAACAAAGTGACGGAGTGCCAAACCGTCCACAAAACACACGCAAATAGTGGGATCAAAACTTGACTTTTCGACCTAAACCACAAATCACAACGGAAATGCCGATGCTTGATGGACAATCTTGCTCGTACTCTTTCTGAGATTGTATCATGCCAAGGAAGAAACTTGTAAAAGTGATTGACAAAACGAACAATCGAGAAACAATGTGAATTCCTTGAATGCAAACTTTTTTTCTTTTCGAGAGTGATCCGCATACATCCGTGCTCATCCATGAGTGAATCATGTGCATCGTACAATACGGCATGCCTGTGAAAAGGGAACACATAAAGACGGTGATGAAAATACAAGAAACAGTCACGAATGAGAAACTCGAACAATGCGTACGAACTAATCATGCGAACACACAATACTTCCTGAGTGGGTTCTTTGGACCTCGACTCGAGAGCCAAGATCGGTCCTGCGTGACCGATTGTATCTGCGATGAGGTTAGCTTCACTAGAAAAATTATCATCCTTGCGAACAATCACATCTCTATCATGCAAAAAATACGTGTCGTGATTTGGAGAAGAAAGGACTGAGAGAGTCTCCTTCTCATGTTTCTTTTCAAGCTTCGCCTGCACATGAGAAATGAGAGGTAAAGAATGAAGACCCTCCTCACAACGAATGATCATGGGAGAGTCACTTTTGGCACTTAGGGTGAGCGTATTGTCTGTCCAATCAATGAGAGGGTTATGTTCACGAAACCATCGAATGCCCAAAATCATATCACAACCTGAGAGAGGAGACACAACAAATCTTCTACGGAAAGAAGCTTGCTAAACAGTGAATAACACAACGCACTCTCGTGTAATGAGAGAGTCCATACCGGGAGCGAAGCCCGACACCTCGAGAGGAGTTCTCTGGCTAATCTCTAAGCGGGCTCTTTCTACAAGAGAATCACTAATCACATCATGCATACTGCCTGAATCAAACAATATGACAAAACGTTGACCCTTCACATGACCATAACATTTCATGAGAGACTCATCAATGTGTATGTCAGAGACATGTGGAGAATCAGTGTGGTCCACTAAAGTGCTTGTGGTAGTTGTTGGTGTTGTGGGTTCTTTGGGTTCTGTAGGTTCGTTGGATGCTTTCTTAGGACAATTTCTTTTCATGTGACCTTTATTGTGACATTCAAAACATCTTTTGTCTCGTGCATATTCGGCTCGTTCTTCAAGAGTTAACCAGCTTCCTAAAATTCCTTGAGCAGATTTTTCATCAAGCGTCGACTTAGGGTTTTCTTGACTTTTAGCTTTCTTTTTCCCTTAGGTTCATTGTGAGAATTTTGTGCTTGAGAAATATAGGAAGATTGATTAGGAGAATTACCGTTGTTCTTACCGTTTTGCGGGTTCTGGGAATTTTGAGAGGTACTGTGAGAAGACTTGTTCTCCTTAGGCTTACCTTTATTGTGCTTCATCTCCTGTGCGAGAGAAATCGCTACCGCCTTGTTGAGATCTATTGGGTCGAGGACTTTGACTTCGAACTTGATAAACTCGTCCAACCCGAAAAGAAATGCCTCTTTGCGCTCTTCATCCAATTTGCGTAATTGGGTGCCGAGCTGCAAAATACGGTTGGAGAAAGACAGAACTGGCATACCATTTTGCTTGAGATTGCGCCAATCTTCTTTCAATCGCGCGCTAAGTACTGAGCAGTGTGACATGAAACGTTTCGTGGTTTCGGTCGTTTCGGGGTTTAGAGGTTTTGAAACGTTTCATTTCATAGCGTCAAAAACATGAAACAGGTTTCATAAACGACATTAAATTATGTATTGATAAAATATGATAAATATGTATACAATGTAGCACACATGATTCTAGACTTTAATCTCCACAAGAGAGAGAGAGAGAGAGAGAGAGAGAGAGAGAGAGAGAGAGAGAGAGAGAGAGAGAGAGAGACGTGCGCACTGCTTAGAAGCGACCTCAAGCGAGCACGATCAAAGAGATGTTTAGTATTGATGAAAGTTAAAACACAGCCACTAGTTTCATGAATCATAACTGATGCATCATTGATTCATTTAGCAAAGTACTTCTATTGAACGAAGTTCAAACTTAATTCAATGTCACAAATCATAAGTTTTACGGACCACAATCATCTGTTAACTGGAGCTAAACCTCAAAAAAATGGAAAAAAAGCCCCAATTTTAAACGTTTCGTAAAAAATGCTTGTCCGTTTCATGCGTTTCGGCAAAATGTTTCATATGTTTCGGAGTTTCGGAGTTTCATCTGTATGAAACGCGTTTTTATGTCACACTGGTACTGAGGTGGCATAAACCGCGCCTTGAGCTTGTTTTGGAAGTCGGCCCAATTGAAAGAAAGGGGCACGCCTTCAAAGGCTTCCTCTAGGTGCGCGGCCAAATGTGTCTCTTGCCACGCTTGATACCAATTAATGGCATCATTGGTAAGATACATGGCTGCCGTCAAAACTTTGCTATTTCCTGTTTTCTTAGTTGTCACAAAGTAAGCATTAAGTTGATGCAACCAAGAATGAATAACATTAGCATCCATCTTACCGTCATACTTACTAACGTCAACTTCTCAGTGACTGAATTGTTGGGGTCTGCATCTCTACTTGTGCTACTTGATGAACCGTCCACATCCTTGACTGGCTTGGATTTCGAGGTGAGTACATGTAGGACCAACTCTTGCATGCGTTGGTCTCTTTGCGCGTCACGCTCTAACTCCATAGCCGCTCGTTTTTCTTCGGCCGCTATGCGTTGAGCTTTGCGCTTGCTCCATGGCGGCGCATTGCGCCTCTTGTTGCAGCATCATGTCCATCATCAACTTGACCAAAGCCTCCATAGGATTTGGTGCAACCCGTGGCGTAGATGGGGATGGGGGAGGATCGGAGAACAATCCTCTTGGTGTAGAAACTTCTTCTTCACCAACTCCACTCTCATCACCTTCACGCAAAGTATCCATTCCGCTTCGGGTGATGACCGTACACTGAGATCTTGGGTACTTAAGTTCTTGAGGAACTTGCGTTTTTTAAGTTCTTGAGTTCTTTAGCTTGCAATCGGTGTTTGAGAAGGCTTTTCTCTTACCCGAGCTCGACTCCCCTTGGCGGCCTTGCGCTCACACCAAAGTTTCGTTTTCCCACCTCACGTCGATTGGCCGGCTGCTAAGTGCACGGTCCGCTCTCAATGAGTGAAAAGAGGAACAAGGGGAGGCTGGACAAGCCCTTCTTTCTTGGGGTACCTGTCACTTTTTAAAAACACAATTAGGAATCGACACGCCCAAGTGGACTTGGGTTATGTGCCACCGCAACAAGCAAAAAAATTCTTGTGATTCTTTCCTTGAGTGATACAGAACACTGCCAAAAAGCTCTGATACCAATGCAAGGTGTAGCGGAAGTGAATGTTGATAGTGCTCAAGATGAGTGCTCCGAACTGTGCTCAAGGGTTCCTTTTACTTACGAAAGGGAGAGCCTTCCGTTCTTCCTAGAGAGAGAGTGCAAGTGCAATGATCACAAACAAAGTGAATGCTACTGTGAATGAGAGTGTTGAGAGAGAGAGAGAGAGAGAGAGAGAGAGAGAGAGAGAGAGAGAGAGAGAGACCAACTAGGTCATTCTGGCTACAGTATGGTATACGGCCTCTTGTTGGATGCTACATTCTGGTGTGATAGCTCAGATCCGCCGACTAGTGCGGAACTTTTTATGGAGTGGCACAGATGGGACTACTGATACTCGTGCTCGAGTTCGCTGGTCCACGATTATTCGTCCTAGGTCAGAGGGAGGCCTTGGCATTATTGATCTAGAATTACAGAGCCGCGCCCTTCTTACCAAGCTTATTGTTCAGGGTCTTTTTCCCGGCCAAGAACCTTGGAAGATGCTTCTTCAGGCCGCTCTTTGCACAGCGACTCCACGCCTCGGCACTAGAGATGGTCATACTTGGCATACAGGGTATCATTTTCTCTTTACGGATGCCCCCTTGTTCACTAGCACTCTCTCACCCTTCATCCGATCGCTCCTTCAGATTTGGGTTTCCATGCGACGGGCTATCATACGCTCACCTCCCTCATGTCGTGAGGAGATTGAGCGCCAGCCTCTCATTTGGAATGATGCAGTTCTTGATTCTTCGGTTAATCCACCCCGTCAGCTTGGAGAGAGGACTCACATTGATTGGGCTGCTTGGGACACTAGCCCTGCTGCCTCTATGCGGTTGTTTCATGAGACACGTATGCTAGATGCAGATTTTGTGGCAGAACATTATGACATTGGTTGCGAGGTGACAGACAGACTGCTTGAGATTGACTCTGCCGTTCCTTCACAGTGGGACGCAGTCATGCGCGGCACGGTTCAGATGCCTCCACATAGTGGCTGGGAAGGTCTCTTTGCTCAGAGCACTCTCTTATTAGTTCGTTTAGACACCATGGTGTTCACAGTTGATACTGACTACTCTCAGGGGATTCATGCTAGATTGACATATGATACCACCTCTCCGCACCTTGTCTACCCCGGCGCTCGATGGGAGGCCATACGAGTAGTTGGCTCCCGCGGGAAGCGTCGTTGTGTTGACCCCCGTTTCGCTTCCGCTGATGCCGCACTTTGGAGGCTTTGGGTGTGGGAGGGTCGTGCCCTATCTCAGCTTTATTGGGACCCAGGAGAGTGGCATTGGCCTCACTCTAACCCCACCGGTGCACCTATATCATTCTTTGAGTACACTGTCAGAATTGGAAGATTAGCATTGATGAGACAGCACCCAGAGCAGCCCACTCGTATGCGTTTCTGGTTACATTCAGGTCTCTCCCATGCCTATCTACAGTAGTTTTGGTCAGCCATCTGGGATTTATATGCGGCTCGTCGTATTTCTTTTTTCATGTGGATGATTGCACATGCAGGACTTCCAGTTGGGACTTGGCTAGCTACTATGGGTCATGATCTGTTATGTACTCGCTGTCCTTTGTGACTACATGAGTCACCTGCACACTGTCTTTGGTCATGCTCATCTTCTCATGTAGTGTGGCTAGCAGTTTTCTTTTTACTTAGCAGAGCCGGTGTTCAGCATGGATTTCTCACTTGGGGATTTGTCTCATGGTTGATGCCGATGCCCGGACCGCATCTTTTCTACGAGGGCTCAGACACAGATCCAGCTCTTATGCTTACCTCGACTGGTTATCGGCGAGGGACTTTGGCTATGTTACCACAGATTGCTTGGCAGGGGGATCCTCAGACACGTGATGAAGTTTTTTCAGTCATCACTAGCATTACACTATGGAATGTTTGGAGAGCTCGTTGTCTTCACATTCTCAGTGCGGCTCCACAGCTCCTTCAGGATACCCTCACTGCCATTTGGCTGGACTTCATTCACACCGTGATTTGGCAGTGGGATTCTTCATCAGGTACATCTCGAGCAGCCGAGGCTCGTCGATTTGCCTTCCTTCGGCGTTGGGCCCGATCTCCACTCTTCTTCACACTTACAGGTGGCCAGATTACATGGCATTATGCCCCCCCTCGGTGGTTTCTCCTCCACTCATCACACAGACCACCATGAGATTGTTCTAGTCGAGTTGTCACTATAGTGGCTCTCACCCTTACATTCAGCTTGTACACCCCACGTGATAGGCTATTTTGGCATCCGCTGGGGATTATATTGTACTCAGTAATATACAGCCCTGATTTTTCCAAAAAAAAAAAAAAAAAGGAGAGAGAGAGAGAGAGAGAGAGAGAGAGAGAGAGAGAGAGAGAGACGACACCAAGCGGTTCTCAAACCCTCCTCCAAGGACCCCCCTCTGTATGGCGAGCGAGGTCTATGCTATGGATTGCACAATCTGGTACAATGGTCTACATGCTGTAGTACTTGATGATGACTATGTCGACGACGATGTCGATGATGAAAATGGAGATTATGACGATGACGACGATGGTGTCGTCATCAAGTTCGGATTTGCGACAATGGTGACGAATGTGTCGTCGTCAAGATAGGGATCTGCAATGACGATGGCGATGTCGACGACGACGATGGTGTCAATGATGACGGCGTCAAGGCTGAAAACTGAAAATGCTAGATATTCTGCTATGGATCTGCTACTATGGCGGCACTGCGGCTTGGATCTACAACCACCGAGTCGCACTAATGCTGAAATGCAAAAACGCTGGCTGATCTGGCTGAATTCTGAAAATGTTGGCTGATCTGCTGAATTCTGAAAACGCTAGGCTGATCTGGGACTAGATGGGGAATCTGGCGAGGATCTGCAACCGGGTGGGAGCGGGTTCTCGCGAGGCTACGGCTGAAAACTGAAAACGTTGGGCTGTCTACTGAAAACTAAAAACGCCACGCTGATCTGGGCCTTCTTCTTCTTGAGAAAAATGTTAGGGTTCCTGCTGAGCTGTTGCATGACTTCTAGGTGCTTGCCTCCTTGTGTTCCTGCTTCTTCTGCCTCTACTGAGTACCCAATGGTTTTCTTTTGTAGTTCTTTCGCTTCTTGAAGCAATACCGCTTCAAGGCAATCGCCACTTGCATCACAATGGACCTCAAATGGCTTTGAGAGGTCTGCTAGCACTAAGATGGATTGAGTCGTGAGTCTCTCTTTAAGCTTAGTGAAAGCTTCTCTCTCCTTTTCAGTTCATATATACTTGACGTTCTTCTTGTGTAATGGTCTTGCTATGGCCGAGAATTTTGAAATGAATCTAATCTTCTATAGTATGAGCACATTTCAATAAAACTTCGTAGCTCATGTAGATTCCTTGGTTCAGGCCATCTCATTTATCACCTCAAGCTTTTGTGGATCCATACAGATACCATCCTTTGAGATAATATATTAATATGACCTAAATGTTGAATCTCTTCTAAGAAGAATTCACTCTTTTTGCGATTAATGAATAATTGATTCTCTTGCAATGCTTGAAACACTGTTTGAGATGCTCTTTGTGTTTTTATAAGGACTTAAAGAGTATGATATCATCAAAGAAGACTCCAGTGTAAGCCCTATGTACACAAAAAATTCTTTCTATCATTCGATTGAATGTGGCTGGAGCATTTGTCAACCCAAAAGGCATGACAATATATCCATACAAGCCAAAGGTGGTCTTGAAGGCTGTCTTGTGAATATCTTTTGGTACAATTTGTATTTGATGATAGCCACTTTTTGTCACGTGCACATCTAACCCTATGTGCATGTGGACAAGCTATCCCAGTTCTAGGGTTCAGATTAGCCTAGGAAGTGTTCTGGCACCCTTGTGAGCCTGTGCGCAGGCCGTGCATGTCCAGGTACTTGAAATATTTGCATACCCTCTGATTGCACACAACATGATCATTAACACAACATTCAGTAGCCATCATGAGCATTTCAAGAGCATAGAACCCTTTTTGCCAAGGTACACATTTTTCACTTATTTATTAATAAGTGACTTTTGTTGGAAAAGTAAGTAGGGCAATCTACCCTCTCATTGGCCAATCCATAATACATTCCATGTAAGTCTACTAAAGGACTACAAGGGTGATCCACCACAAGAGCCAATAGCAGAAGATTCTCCAGAATTTGAAGGGCTGAAAAGATATTGCAACCGGAGCATATAATCCACCACGAAGACAAGGTGCTACGCAATGGTAACATACTATGTAAGTATCTTATTAAATTTAAAAGCTACCCTTTTGAAGATGCGAAATGGATGCAAGAGCCACAATTGAAGGATAGTATGTCACTTGTAGCTACCTACAATGAATTGCATGCAAAGCCCTAACGGTTTTACATCGATGTATTCAATGAAAATGCAATGAAGAAAAACATGATTCTCACTTTTGAACCCTGTTTTCTTAAGTTCTTCATTAATGTTTAAATGTAATGAGTATGCATACCAATGTTGCACACTTGCGGTAAAATTTCTCCCGAGTACCGAGTAGACTTGCAATCTACTACGGAAAGGTGATAGTGCTAATAGGGTAGACATACTTGCGGCATATTTTCTCCCAAGTACCAAGTAGATTGGTCATCTACTTTGGAACGATGTTGAATGTGCTAAAAGTGGATCTTGAGCAAAAAGCCAATGGACCAAAGATACCTCTCTTGCATAGAAGCACAATCAAGGTCGCCTATGATTTCAAGGGTGGAGTAATGTCACCAAATTTCATTTTTTGTCTACTTAAATGAATTTTCTCTTGCTAGAATTAGCCATTCTAGTGAGAGAAATAAAAATAGTAGAAGGACCAATTATGTAAAACAGGCAAAGAAATGTGTTTGTGAACTAGAGAGTTCCAAAATTTGAATGCATTCTTCACAAGTGCCAACAAAATTCGATAAGGATTCAATCAGGACCTTATGGGGCGAAGACGGGATATTAGCGACTCCAAAAGAGTCCATGGATCCCAAAAGCCACTGAAAGTGAGAAGGATAACCAAAAGGTGGGAATGGAAACCAAGGTGTTAGTATCCACACTTGCGAATCTAAAGCTATGTGGAGATAAGGGTTGTGGTTCACAAGCCTCCCATGCAAAAGATAAGGTGAGAGGAGTGGCTCATAAAAGTAGAAAACTGCTTTTTCAGAACCTAGGGTAAGTATTTTTGGAATAACTCGAAAAAGAAAGCGTTTCCGTAAAAAGGGTCCTCTAGGCTTATCGGAAACGGCAAGATGGACAACTTTTTAGTTCATAGTTTTTTCATTTGAGGACCACAAGAGAGAGTTTCCTGCGTTTTCTGCAGGGTGCGCTGGAGAGAGCAACTTATGTCTTCCTGTCTCATGAAGCTTCATGCAATCCTCAGCCAAAAGAAGCTCTCCATGCTCTCCTCAAGGCTCATCATCTTCTCTCGCTCTCTCCCAAACAGTTTCTATAGCTATGGCTGCTCAAGTTTATACTATTTAACTATGCAGGTTACTACTTCTTAATGCTTACATATCTTCTTTCCAACCTGATTCTTGCTGCTTAATCCCCGTAGATCCTATTACCCACGAGGTGTTTAGGGCCTTGGGATTGAGTTCAACGAGGTGTTTTAGGTGAAAAATGTAATCGCAAACTCTACCAAATTTTAGAGCTTTCATCTCTTCAATTTGTGCAGTTAAAAGTGCGATTAGTCAGTTGTGTTGATCAGAAGCTCTTCTGAAGAAGAAGAATTTATTAATACAAAGTCCTATCGGCGGGGGGGCCGACTCCAAAAAGTCAAGGCCTCAACTCATGTCGAATCTCTCTCTCTCTCTCTCTCTCTTTCTTATAGTTTCAGTGCATGTGTGTGATGTGTGATTGAATCTAAGTAATGCATGCTTTGCAATTGTCATGCTCGAATATGCTCAATGTTACACAATTGATTGATTACTCTAGTTAATCTATAATTTCCGTTGCACCTTAAACCCAATATCCTGACACCGACAACAGTAGATCAGCCCTTGTAGAATCCCATTAGCATCCCTAGCGTTTTCAGTTTTCGGCCCATTAGCCTCGCAGTCTCAGTCCATTAGCGTCTTCGGCATCGTCTCGTCATCATTGTCATCGTTGTCGTTGTCGACAAGCATCTATTTAGAACCATTGTACGAGACTTTGTGCAATTTAAAGCAAATACCTCTCTTGCAATAGAGAGGGGGACCCCTTTGAGGGGGGTTTGAGACCCCATCTGGTGTCGATCTTCTCTCTCTCTCTCTCTCTCTCATTTCAGTTCCTGATCAGCTTCAGATTCATTTCCTTAGTGTTTTAGCGTTTTAGTTTTAGTTCTTTGTACTTTCCGTACACAGACATGGTATCATATTCACCAATTGTAACTTTTTGGTCTCATAGGTCATTTTGGCCTTTCGAAGCCGTTAATATAACATTTCATTTCATTTCATTTCTCTCTCTCAGCACTTTCTCTTACAATTGTCCATTGTCTTTGTTTTGGTCTATTGCACAATCTCTCATTACGTCAAGGAAGGCTCTCCCTTCCTTTTACTGCACGATGAGGACTAGGAGAGCTTATGATCATGAGGGCTTCAAAGCAGAGCATTTTATACATGCCAGAGATATGCTTGCAGAGCTTTTCGCATAGACAACAATAATGGATGGGCTAATAGAATGCCCAGCCATGGTCTCGAAAGCCATAAAAATGATCACTTTACATGAGAGTGGGTGAAACATGGCTAGCTAGGTTCACGACAAATGTAAGAGACATCTGCTTAATCAGTAATGTTTTCTGCAGGAGAAACGGTTGTAACTAATTTACGACGTGGAAGTTTTTGCACAGATATTGGTAAGGGGTTAAACTGTGTTAAGGAGTAGCTTTAATAGAAAGGAACATATTTGCAGTTTAGTAGTTTTATCTTGTTCTTTCTTTTACAGTTCTGGGTCTTTTGATCGTGACTTAAAGACTTAAGGGAAAATGGTTTACCTTAGTGATTTTTTTGGGTTTCAGGTTGCATGAAATAAACTATTGGACATCAAAATTGCACTTTTCAAGATTGATGCACACTGGCAAAATGAAATTAACTGAAGACAGAGTTATCAGGATTATCCAGATTTTGGGTGAGAAGGGTAATTGGCGTAGAGCCATGCAAGTGGTTCAATGGGTGCACAAACGTCAGCACTATCAGTTTCATGCAAGCATGTATGTCCTATCATTGAGTATGAATCGGATTTAAGCATGTATGTGAATGCTTGTTTATTGTTGCATAATAATGTTGATGCACCTACGCTTTTTAACTCGAGCATTCTTCTTCAATGTGGTGTGCATATGCATATTTGTTCTCCTAATTGCACGAATCTCCATTCAGAATAAATGGCAACCAACAGAGACTCTTTTGTTGTATTAAAGTTCTGATGCTCCAACCAACCACCATGTGACATGGGATGGGGAGGACGTCATATTGGGATGTCAGGATTGCCACGCAGGACGGTTGGGAATGGTTGAACTTCCCCTTTGCAACCTTTATTACGCATGATAGCTGGTCTGGGGAATCATGGATAGGGATGGCGTGTCCTATTGTGAGGTAACCTGTGTGCAAGCAGATGAACAGCCCCTATTCAATTAAGGAATCAAGTTTACTGGAAAATACAATCAAGCTTGTAGGGTTTCTCTCATTTCCACTTATAGGGGGTTGTCCTAGGCACTTGCATATAGCCCTTTACAGTTCAAAACTTTTCTCTCATTGAGGTGGACTCTTTTCAACTATTTTTTGTACTCTCTTCATCTATTACCTAAAGCTCCCCATACTCGATAGTGCCCATGCCTACATTATCTACTCTATTTTTTAAGTTGCTTCTTCCTATCTGCTCACTGTTCCCTTCCTTGTCCCTGCTTCCTATTCCCTTTTACTATGCAAGCAACTCAACACACCTGAAAAAAGGTTTGCCAAAGTAACAAAACGCCACACTTGTTAGCATTTTACATAACTATGTAAAGTTCCCGACTTTCACCTATGGCCAAAACATGGCGATTGTGCAACACAGCACCGACGAAGTGTCAGATGGCAATGAAACTTTGTAAGGGTGGGTAATATACCAACCCCCACACTGCCGCGAAGTTTCATTGCAATCGGATTCCATCTCGTCCGTCCAGAGCTGCACAATTGCCATAGTTTTGCCATAGGCTTCCTTTGGGGGCATATGGCCAAAATATGGAGATTGTCAAGCCTAGGCTTTAATACCATATCAAAGTGCAACGGAAGGTGTGGTGACAAAGGAGCGTGCGGAAGAACGAGATGAAATGAAATGATATATTAATGTCTTCAAAAGGCCAAAATGACCTATGAGACCAATCTGTTACATACTGGTGAATTTTATACCATGTTTGAGTACAAAAAAAAAAGAGATACTAAATTGAATCTAGAAGTGTTACTAGCTGGAGCTGTGTAGGGTATGTGTGATCATTGATACAATGGGTGCGCAATACAAGAGAGATACAATGGGTGATGAATCCATCCTCATCTGTACTCTGGATGTCGAGATAGTATGGCTCGAATCCTCTGTTGTAGTCTCCGTTGATGATGTGAAGCTCCTCTCCTCAATCCTGGGCGGCTCGATCTCCCTAGCTCCAATGCTCGGTCGATGAGAGTACCGCGGGTGTGAGTATGAGCTGAGCTTTGCAATGTTGGCTGCTCCTCTATCTGTCCAGTGTCTGGTGTGAAGAAATCAGTAATCTGTCTCTGGATTGTCTCTCTCCAGATCTCCTCAGTAAACTATCTCACACAATCCTCCAGCAGGAATGTCCCATATGGGTAGACGTGCAGAATTGCCTAGCTATGTGTTGACAACTCCTGTATCCCATTATGCAACGTTTTAGTAAGATGTTTGTGCCACCTACCATAAGACGATGAACAGGAATAGATTGTGCATGCTTGGGATATTTCCAAAAAGAGGTTGAATTGGTTTCATATTGCCCCACCAAGCTTGCATAGTTTGTACTTCAAACTTAAATGGGGTGCTTTTGATAGTCATTTTTTCTTTAGATGTAGTGGATTGGGTTATTTCATAGGAGAATGTAAATGGTTGGCTGTTGACATTCGTGGGCATATGTTGACTCAGGATGTTTGTGTGTTGGCAAATTCCCGCTCACAATGATCCTCACATGAATATATGAGGAGATTGGCTGCCAAGCAACAAATTGCATACATTAGTTATGTCTAATGATAAGGGCAAACAACTTATGCAAGAAGAGGGCCAATGGCAAGAATTGGTCTCTTGCAAGGGCCGCAAGCCAGGTGTTGAGATGGGGCATGTAAGGAGTCAGGCCTTGGTGGTCGAACCTCCTCATACATATGCTTGAAGCTCCTTGCAACATCGGCCTGCACTAATATTTGATAAGCTTGCAACACAATGGCGAGAAAGTAATCAATCTCACTCCTATAAGTTGAGACCTCGTTCAGGTGGTTTTCTGCAACCTTCTACTACATTGCAATTTAATAAGAGGGGAGGTGGGTATACCATGGGATAGCAGGTATAGAGGAGGAAATGGTCCTTTGAACAAACCTTCTAGCTCATCTAATCCTTCTTTGGAGCATAATTCTTTTATTGTTTTAGGTGATTATATTATAGGATGATTTGATGACATCTTCATAGTTACAACTCACCCAAAACTGGAAATTGGAACAGGGAACGGGGAACGGCAATGTGCATGAAATGCTATTCTCTGTTTTTGGATACTCATGTCTGAAACACGGAACGGGGCTTTGGAATGGGAACAAGGAGCGGAGACCAGAAATTGGCCATTCCTTTAATTATGGGCATCTTTGGCAGTCAGCGACAAAGAGCATGAGATGTTAGCCTTGCAACGATCTTTATTTTTGTTTCACAATGAAATTGGCTCTTTGGAATGTTTGGGCAGTGTGCTTGACAGAAGCAATCTGAAGTATGGCTGACTGACTATGCTGCCAGTTGCTGGTTCTCTCTGTTTTCAGCCCTAAACATCATAGATGGGGCTGATCTATGAGAAGGAACCTGAGAGCACGCCTTTTTGGTGTGTAGATGTAAGGGAAGGTCCTCCACACAGAGTTCTCTTGTAAGGAGTTACTTTCCGAGTTTCAAACCTTTATAGCAGGTGTTCTCCCGTCGCACGAGGAAGTAGGAGCAAAGGAAGGCAAGTGCCTCAGCAAGAGAAAAGGGCTTTGTGGGAACATAGCCAAATCAGCCCATAGGGTTCCGCACCCTAAGATTGGGAGTAGATCCACAGATCTGGGAGTTGTAGACTCGAGTTTCAGGGTGTAGGGATTCCCAAGAAGGAGATGTTAAGATTTCTACTGGAGAGGACTGTGGGTATAGAGTTAGGATAGAGTTATAGTTTTTCCCCTGAGTTTAGGAAACAAAGGCTTCCGAGTTTCATCAGAGTTTCATTGAGTCTGAGAACTAGAATGAAACGTGGAAATACGGCCGGTTCATGTTCTTGTATGGTGACTTCTCCTGATCAATAAAGATACTCTTTTCGGGGTGGGGGAGCCCATCCTCTCTCGCTCTCTCTCTCTCTCTCGCGTAAGGTGCTCCAGCCAACCATTGCGTAAGGTGCTCTCTCTCTCTCTCTCTCTCTCTCTCTCTCTCTCTCTCTCTCTCTCTCTCTACGGAGACTACAGCAGAGGATTCGAGCCATACTCTCTCGACGTCCAGAGTGCAGATGAGGATGGACCTCCACCATATCTTCCCCCCTTCTTTCATTGTACTACACATTGTATTTTGTTTCAGTTCTTTTTGATTCCGGACATGGTATCAGATTCACTATGTTGTAACGGCTTGGTCTCGATGGTCATTTTGGCCTTTTGAAGACGTTAATATATCATTTCATTTCATTTCATTTCTCTCTCTCTCTCTCTCTCTCTCTCTCTCTCTCTCTCTCTCTCTCTCTCTCTCTCTCTCTCTGTGGAAGAGCAAGTTGCAGGCAGACCGAGGGGTGCCTGTTTGCATATTGTCTCCTTGATTCGTATCGCCCATAAGGGGCTGTGTTGTGGATGCCGCCTGGTCTCAGCTGAGCCAGCGCTGGCTTTGGTTTCTTGGATTCCGAATGTATGCAGCAGGTTTTCTGATCCGGGTTGACACTACCCGAGATATGTATGTTGTTGAGGGGGTCATGAGCTAAAGGCTCCTTAATATATCTCCTTTTGGTTGCGCAGTCATACCAGCCAGCAGAGATGAAAGAATGGAAAGCAGAGACGGAGGGATGGTGGAAAGAGAAGGCCAACCAAATGTTTCTCAATGAAGGCGCGCAATGGAAGAAGGAGAAAGAGGACTTTCACGCAGAGCTACAAGCACTTAAGGAGGATTCACAAGCACTTAGAGAAGAGGTCACAGCCCTCAAGCGAGAGCTTGCGGATAGAGTAAGCAGTGGACTGGAAGAAGGGGAATTCCAGCCCTCGGTGATAGAGGAGATCAAGGTCATCAAGGAGCAGGTACGGATGATCACAGAGGAGGAGAAACAGAAGGTGGTATAGACGTCTTCGTGGATGGATGTGATCACGAAGACGCAGAAGAAGGCGGACGAGGCCGAGAAATGGATAGAAGTTGCTAAGAAAGGGAAAGGGAAAGAAACCACATCCGTCCCCACTCCTACAATCATCAACATGACTATAGAAGAAGAGCAACGAAGGAAAACTAGAGCCTTGCATATAAGAGTAACCGGTCTAAAAGACCGAGATGATGTGGAAGGGGAAGTCGAAGAACTTCTCCGCATGATGGGTAGTGAGGCTACTCATACAAAGGCATGGAGGGTAGGGAAGAAGACACATGGCAATGGGGAGACTTCAAAAGGGAGAGCTTTAATCATCCGTTTCCCATCCATGGAGGCAAAGAAGGACTTCTTGAAGAAGCGCCCTACACTAAAGAAAACGGGCATATTCCTTGGAGATGACCTCACTCTCACACAGCTTGCGCATATGAGAGAGGTAATGCCAGAGATTCAAGCGGCAAGGGAGAAGGGAAAGACGGCCTTCTACAGAGATGGCCGGGTGGTGATTGTAGAGCAGCGCTCCACATGACGGTGCGAGACCTATGGGACCACACTCAAAGTTGCCACCTGGAATTGTAATGGATCTATGTGCGTTGATATGGGTGCTTTTGAGGATAGTTTTACGAGAAGAGACATCGTCTTCTACTCTGAGACACATCAGGCCCCGGGGCAATCTATGCCTCACATTAGTGGATATAGATGGGAGACAGCTTGTAGATAGGAGACACGATCAGAGCACAGAGGGCGGGGCTCAGGAGGAGTGGCAGTGTTATTCAGGGAGGAGTTGCAGCCATTGATACATATAGCCCGCAGGGATGAGCAAGCTAGGTACATGTGGGTGAGATTGAGAGCAGAGACAGACAGATATCTTTACATTGCTATTTGCTACTTCCCCTTGAGTACGTCAGTTTATGCACCACGCAGAGGACCCTTCTCTATTTTCGATGATGACTTATGGGAGTGCTCTAGAGATGGTGACATCATCATTCTAGGAGATTTCAATGCTAGGACTGCCCATCATCAGACAGTATTTTATGATACTTCAGAGGAGATGCTGAGAGAGTTGGATGTTGCAGAGACGGGCCTATCCAGATTATCACAGGACGGAGAACACACTGAGTATGAACGACACTTGATAGACATGGGGACTGCACATGGATTGGCCATCTTGAATGGCCTACAGAGATTTCGTGCTGCGGGGGGTTTTACATGCTTTCCACACAGACATGGAGCCATCACAGTGGATTATGTCATGGCATAGCTGAGCCTCATCTCTAGTATCCAGGATCTCACGGTTGGACCCAACCTGTTGGTGTGGTAGTGGACCATGCTCTTGTGTCGTTGACCATCTCTTTTCAGTTTAGTGTAGCACATAGGCTACGGGTAGCAGCCCCTACTCGCTACACCTTCACATGGGAGACGGACTCTGTATACATAGATGGGATCTACAGACGCCTGTGCACAGAGGAGCTAGGGCGACCTCTGGAGAAGCTTACTACTATACTGACACAGACACTCCATGATGCAGGAGCAGAGGCATACCCACATACCCAGCCTGAGCAGAGATGCCGTTAGGGGAGCATGGCCCAAAACAGTTGGTATGATGAGGAATGCCGAAACATTAGAGCTAGACTTCAGAGGGAGGTGCTTTTGGGGGACATCACTCACAGACAGTCACAGATTGACTTCCGACGCCTAGTGCGGCGGAAGAAGAGGGCATTTTTGGCTCGCCTAGAGCAGGATCTATACCAGCTATTCTTGAGTCAGGACTCACGTGAGGCGTGGTGGCTCTTTCATGAGCACTCCCCCCCCCCCCCCACCCCGCCATCACTTCTACAGAGGCCTGGGGCCAGTATGCATCATCTCTACAATGCATCCAAATGACGCCGCATCCCCTCTGGAGAGTCAGAAATCAACACAATTTCATCAGCATATAACAATAGTGGACTCCATGTCTCTGCCAATTGGGCACCTCTATCACCATCTCTCTCAATGTAGTCTAAAACCTTATCCACATACATACGAAAAAGTGTAGGAGATAGTGGGCATCCCTGTTTCACCCCGATAGTGGAGTGAACTAAAGTAGATAGCCCCTCTAACGTGCGTACATGTCCCACTATTGACCTGTATAGTGCCATGATCCCCCAAATCAGCTCTATAGGCACTCCAATCTCGTGCAGCGTGCACATCAATCTAGCTCTGGGTACTGTGTCAAATGCTTTGCAGAAGTCCACAAAGCTGCAATAAATCCGTCTCCCATGTGCCTTGCCCTCCTGAATAATGGCTCTGGGTGTCAGAATGTGATCAAGAGTGGATGGCCTGCGGCTCGTACACCCTCCCACTCTGCCCATCTACTCAATTGCTGCTCAAGAATAGATGCGTACAACCATACCAGTGTGTGTCCAATCATGATAGTGCGGTAGTTCCCATGCTCCATAGGGTCTCTTGACTTGAAGATAGGCACAATAGTGGATAAGCTCCAAGTATCAGGCAGGCCCTCACACATGGCACGGTTAAACATCATCGCTATAAGCTCTACAAGCGAATCCCTCGCATGTTTTAAAATGGTCTGCTACCAAATTATCATGATCATATGCTCTCCCGGTCCTCATCCTATCAATGGCCTTCTTCACCATCTCAACGGTGAAAAAAGCACATGAGTGTGGGCATGACTCAGGGGGGTCGGGAAGAGGTGGCTGTCCAGGCATTGTGTACAAGGATGATGCATACTGGCCCCAGGCCTCTGTAGAAGAGATGGACCAAGGAGTGGAGTGCTTATGGAAGAGTCTCCATGCCTCAATTGAGTCGTGACTCAAGAATAGCTGATATAGATCCTGCTCTGTTCGTGCCAAAAAAGCCCTCTTCTTCCGCCGCACTAGGCGTCCAAAGGCAACCTGTGAATTTCTGTGAGTGAGGTCTCCCAAAAGTACCTCTCTTTGGAGTCTAGCTCTCGTCTCGCAGCACTCCTCATCATACCAGCTATTCTGGGGCATGCTCCCAGAACGCCATCTTTGCTCAGGCTGTGTTTGTGGGTATGCCTCTACTGCTGCATCATGCAATGTCTGTGTCCGTATAGGAGCTCCTCCAGAGGTCGCCCTGGCTCCTCAGTGCACAAGCGTCTGTAAATCCCATCAATATAGACAGAGTCCGTCTCTCAAGTAAAGGTGTAGCTGGTGGGAGCTGCTATCGGTGGCGTGTGTGCTACATTGAAATGGAAAGAGATGGTCATCGACAGAAGGGCGTGATCCACTGCTACGCCAACAAGTCTGGGTCCAATTGTGAGGTCCTGGATACTAGAGATAAAGCTAGGCTGTGCCATGACATAATCCATTGTATTGGCTCCACATCTGTGTGGGAAGCACGTAAAACCACCTGTAGCTGGAAACCTCTGTAGGCCATTCCAAATGGCCAAATCCATGTGCAGATCCCATGTCTATCAAGTGTCGTCCATACTCAGTATGCTCCACATCCTCTGACAGTCTAGATAGGCCCATCTCTGCAATATCGAGCTCCCTCAACATCTCCTCTGAAGTATCATAAAATACAGTCTACTGTTGAGCAGTTCTAGCATTGAAGTCACCTAGAATGATAATGCCATCTCTAGAAAACTCTTATATGTCATCATCCAAAATAGCAAAGGGGGACTGCTGTCCTCCAGGTGGTGTGTAGACAGATGTACTAGGAGGAAAGTGGCATATGGCAATGTTAGGTATCTGCTTGTCTCAACTCGCAATCTCACCTAGCCTTCTCATCTCTGCAGGCAACATGTATCAATGGGTGCAACTCCTCCTTGAATAAAACTGCCACTCCCCCTGAGCCCCGTCCTTTGTGCTCTGATCGAGTCTCCTTTATGCAAGCTGTCTCCCATCTGTATCCACTAACCCGTGGCATTGACTTTCCAGGGTCCTGGTGCGTCTCTGAGTAGAAGATGATGTCCTTCCCAGTGAAACTGTTCTCAAAATGGGGGGTGGGGGGGGGGGGGGGGGAGAGAGAGAGAGAGAGAGAGAGAGAGAGAGAGAGAGAGAGAGAGAGAGAGAGAGAGAGAGAGAGAGAAATGAAATGAAATGATATATTAACGTCTACAAAAGGCCAAAATGACCTATGAGACCAACTGATTACAATGATGAGTCTAGTACCAAGTCTGGGTACAAACAAAGAAAACTACGAACAAAGAAACTGATAGGAGTGCTACCGACTCCTATGGGTGGCTGGTAGGCTGATCAATGGTATCATGCCATAAAGGTACAAAGTGGGGATAAGTGTCACCATGATACAATATAGCAGTAGCATGAAGCCTATCTTGATCGACACTCTGGGTGTCGTGCTAGAATCCTGTGGATCCTCTGCCGCAATCTCCGTCGGTGCTGCGTGGCTCCCCTCCTCAGTCGCGGTCGTCTCGATCTCCCTAACTCTATAGCTCGATCAATGAGAGTACTGCTGGTGTGTGTATGGGTGGGAACCGAGCTCTGTGATGGTGGTGTCCCCTCTACCTCTATGGTACTCAGGCTGAAGAAATCTGAGATGCGTCTCTGAGACTGTCTCTGTCTTTGCCCACTCAATAGAGCGTCTCTATGTCTCTGTATCTCAAACCCCCCTCCAACGGCCCCTCTCTACTGCTAGAGAGGTATTTTCTTTAGATTGCACAAAGTCTAGTACAATGGTTCTAAATGCTGTGATGCTTGTCGACGACGACGATGCTAATGGGCTGAAATCAGAAAGCTACTGATGCTTGAGGCTGAAATCTGAATCGCTGGACTAGGGCTGAGATCTGTACTTGTGATGACGACAACGACGATGGCGATGGCGGTGACGATGCTTGGTTGAGGTGCTTGTACAACGAGGCTATGGCTGAATGCAAAAACAATGGGGATCTGCTGACGATGGTGGCTGAATACGGCGAGGATCTGCTGCGGGTCGGGTGTGGGTTCTGCGAGGCTAAGGCTGAAAAACACTTAGGCTGGTGGTGTCTTTCCTTGGCTGAAATCGCTGCTGCAGGGCTGCAGAAACGCTGGACTGCTGGGGTACTTTGAGAGGCACCTTGCTCTGCTCCTCTGCCTTCTTCTGGTGCCCAAGGGGCTGATTATATAGGTGCACAAAACTGGGTAGGGCAGCCCCCAATAATACCCCCATGAATTGGGAGATGAAGTGTCATTTAATTAATAAAATCCCTTGTGAAGGGTTGGTCACGCGGTAGGGAAAAGAGTCCTTGCGGTGAAAATGCTTATGCTTGGTGCTGGGTACTGATGCTAGTGCTAATGGGTTGTGCAATCAGAGGGTATGCAACTACTCTTAAGTACCTGGACATGCACGTCCTCTGTAAAGGCTCACAAAGGTGCCAGAACACTTCTTAGGCTGACTTAAACCCTAGAAGTAAGTACAGCTTGTCCACATGCACATAGAGTTAGATGTGCACGTGAGAAACGTTGTTATAGGTAAGAAAGAGGAACCGATAAGTCAGGCAAACAGGCTGCTGGCAAAGGCATTGGTTTGTTTCCAATTTGTTCTAGGTTTTGGTCGAGAATATAAAATGGTTACTAAGAATATGCAGTGCTTACATAATTCAAGAAACGTTTTTCTAGACAACTGATCAGAACCTACTTTGAGACTACCTTTGGATGATTCTATATAGAGCTCTGGCTATGATTAATGCGATATTGGTTTTGCTGAGATATTCTTCATCTTTGACACTTGTTTTGACCACTTCATTTGGTTTCAATTGTCCAGTTCTGTTTCCTTGTTGGAGTTTCTCAAATATTGTGGAAACGTGAACAACAGCACATGATTTCAGTTTATCTTGTTGTTTTCTGTCTTAGATGTCAACGTATAGTAGGGATTTTCTCTTTTTCTACCTCTACTTCAATGTTGGGCTTACAATACAACTCACAGAATGACAAACAAGTGGTCTTTATCAAAGAAAGCTTATATGAAATGGAGTCGAGCAACAAAAAGAAAGGTAGAGAAAGATGGAGCTATGTACCACCTTCATGAATGCTTAAAGGTTTTCATATCTTAGATATACATATCTATAACAGAGTTACCCGGAACGCGGAACGGGAATGGCGACAGGCCTCCCTGCGGAACGGGGGAACGGGAACGGCAGGCTAAAAAAACACCCAAATATTTTTTTTTTTAGCGTTATGTGTTTGAATACAAGTAGTATTAGAGTTCTTTGACTCTAATACCCACAAAAAACACGATTCGAAGACCATTTAACCTTATTATGACTTGATTGGGATGTGAGGTTCCCAGAGTACATAGCCAGATGAACAACAATGAGCAAACACAATGCCCATAGTACATACACAATGCTCTCAAATAATTGCAAGAGTAGTAGTCAGAGATAACACTTTGGAATTAATTATGGCTAACATAGTAACAAGCCTCAAGGGCCGCCAGCGGCCAAGGTGCTACAAAAAAACCAAAGGGGGGCAAAGTTCAAACCAGACTTCAGTGACCACAATACCAAAAGACTGAAGGTGACAAATACCATAAAGATGCTAGTAGCTACAAATGGCAAAGAGGGCAAGGCTCAAGCAGCCATACAAAAAGGTGGATAAATGGCAAAGACTCAAGACTCAAGAGCCACTAGCCTGAGAGGCCTCCCAATCCGTAGTAGCTGGCTGTAAATCATGCACATCCTCCCATTCCTCATCATCGAGGTCTAGGTCCGGCTCGATCTCAGCCACAGATGAAGTACCTGGTGTTGGTGGATGTGCATCTCCACCCGCCTGAGAAGCCTCTTGCTCCATCTCCCACTGTGTAAAAGGATCTGTTTGTTTGTCTGTACACTTGCAAAGCATTTTCAAATTTGCGCTGACGAAGACAAGATCATTAGCCTTCTCCACTCCAAGCCGATTTCTCTTCTTGGAAGCAATGTGGCTAAAGGTACTCCACAATTGCTCCAAGCATGAGGTACTAACTGACTGGCTGAGAATACGGATCGCCAATCTCTGAAGCTCAAGGCCATCATAGCCATAGTCCTCCCACCAAAGCACTGAACCTATTTTCCTGCGATCAATCTGAGCATCTGGACTGCCAAATGACCCCCGCATCTCTCTGTACTGTCTTAGCTGATCTCTGACAATGCGTCGCCCATCTCTGTCTAGAACCATCTTGTTTAAGATCTCTGTAAATTGGTTCATGACTTCCCTATCTGTCTCTTGCCCTGCACCTTGGAACTCTGGATCCACCATGTACGCTGCCCCGTGTAAAGGAGAGGCATATGAATTCCACCTCGAGCTGCAAAGCGCATGGATCTCCTCATATCGCTCTGCGTTCGGCTCAAGCTGTGCAAGCTGCTCAATCATGCGGTCCATTGCCTCATAAATCTTGCCAATGCAAGGATCCATGCCATCCAGAACTCGAAGCAAATGAACCACCGGTTTTACCTGTGCATCTAGACTCTTGAGCTCCTTCCAGAACTCAAGATCCTCTGCCTTATCCTTGCACAAAATCCCTGCAACTGTCTTTGCATAGGGGGAGGTGGTGAACTCATCACTGATGAAGACCTGTCGGACCGCATTTTGACATTCAGACAGCCTGCGTACAAGAAGAAAGTTGAATGCGAAGCGGGTATCTGAATACTTTAGAAGCACTTTGCCGCCTGACCTCTTGAGGTACTCACTCCGAACCAAGTTGTGATTGTTGATGAAAGTAACCATCTTCACTGCATCAGCAATGACTGGAGCAATCCAGTCTAGCTTGCCGATGTCTTTTAGAAGGTTGTTCAAGCAGTGTGCCATGCAAAAGCACACTGTCACATGCGGATAGTGGCCCTCTATGATAGCTGCTGCTGCCGTGTTTGATGCCTCCCCATCTGTGACAAAGGCCACCACGTGTTGCTCACCGATGGTTTCTATGGCCGCTGTCCACTCTGCAGAGAGGACATCGGCGGACTTGCCACTCTCAGTGGCATCATGAGAGTGCACAAAGTACATCTCTCCACTGGAGTATGCGACGAGACCATGGATAGATCTCTTCCTTGTATCGCTCCACCCGTCAGCAATGAGGGAAACACCATGTTTTGCCCAAAGACGCTGAATGTTGTGGGTTGCTTGCTCCACAATAGCCTTCTCTCGATCGAGCAAGGTGGTTCGGAGAGCCTCTGAAGATGGCGGCACATAGCCGGTGCCATACTCTCCTATCCGTTGCACCATGACTTTCCAATACTCCGACCTATTTCGATCAAACATAGAAGAGGTTAGTATCAAAAAAGTGGAAACGACGATAACGGAAGAAATGAGAGAGAAGATTGATGAATCATAAAACAATGAACATACCTCGCTGCGACAAATGGGATATGGTCGTGATAGAAGAATCGGGCCACGGCCGCATCCACCTCTTCCTTCTTCTTTGGGTCCCAAGAGGTGGCAAGGGTCTTTTGGCGACGAATTGGACCTTTTGAAGATGCACCAACACCTACACCGGGTAGAGAGGAAGAAGGGAAAATGAGGGTCTTTGGATCAATACCTTTGCGTGCCGGCTTGGCTTTATGGTTGAATTGCCGATCCTTTTCCTCGAGCTCCTTCCTCTTCTCGATGGTTACGTTGGCACAAAATTTCACCTCATGTCCCGGCACTCGAAGAAAGTGTGCCCTCACTTTGTCATGCCCCCCTTTCCGCGTGTAAGAGCATAGCTTGCATCCCCATGCACGAGAACCTCCCGCCACCGACAAGGTGCCCTCCCAGGTCACTTCATCCCACCACGACCATTCCTTCGCCTTTTGAGTGTTGCCCGCATGAACGGAGGGGGTTGAACGAGAAGAAGAGGCCATGGATGATGGATTATCCGTGAAAGAGAGAGCTTGATCTTGAACTTTGAGAGAGACAGAGGGCTTGAGAGAGAGGCTTGCCGCTTGATTCCGTGAGAGCTTGAAAGAGAGCTTGAGCCTTGAGCCTTGAAAGTTGAGGGTTAGAACTTAGAAGTTAGCCCAAGAGAGAGAGAGAGGTTGAGAGCTTGAGCCTTGAGGCATGCCGCGGCGCCACACTATGGCTTGAGAGTTGAGAGCAAGCTAGGGAGAATGAGCTTGGCTTGAGAGTTGAGAGCAAGGCTCAAGCAAGGGAGAATGGGTCTTGAGGCTTGATGAGTGTGTGAAGAATGGGGGAGGAGGGGGGCATTATATACTTTTTTCACTGCTGAAAATGGCTGTTGGCTGCCCAACAGTCATTTTTTTAAATTTCAAAAACTGCCGTTGGGGCCGTTCCGGCCCGTTCCGTCCCATTCCAGTCCGTTCCGGTGACAGCTTTCAGCCGGAACGCCGTTCCGTTCCGACGCGTTCCAGAAACCTCCAGCCGGCCGGAACGCCATTCCGGCGTTCCAAGGCCCTAAAATGCCGTTCCCCGGTAACTCTGATCTATAACAGCTTGTCCAATAATTTCTTAAATGGATTCTGATTTAGAATAGACCCTGTTTGTGTCCTCTGTTATTTAAAGTTCAAGATTGTTATATTTGTGTTATGATTATCTGGAAAGTTGAACTTTTGCGATGCTATTGTGCAACAGTTCATTCTTCCTAGGTTAGTTGCTAGATTTTCACTTTTATATGGATTCTGCAGGTTTGTGCTAACCACTTTGCTTTCAATACTCGGCAAAGCAAGAAGGCATGTGGAAGCCCTGAATGTTTTTGATGTGATGCGTGTAAATTCTCTCCCTTTCCCAACTTTACTTGCAATATTAACAGTTTGTTAGATCAACTATCAAATGACCTTTCTATGTGCTCTAGGAGAATTTCTCTTCTTACCCTGATATGGCGGCATATCGTGCAATTGCGACTATTTTGGGTCAAGCGGGACAGCTGAGAGAGCTTCTTCACCTCATTGAATCCCTCAAAGTTGGGCCTCCGAAACCAATTAAATTCATACGAATGATAAACTGGAATCCATCCTTGCATCCAGACATTTTTGTGTACAATGCTGTAAGTATTTGTGGTAATTAATTATGATTGTTTACAAGAAATACTGAAATTCAACAAAGACAAACTAATCAATCTAAACATTTTATAGTTCTTAATTGTGGCCACAAACTTGTTTTATGCATTTCATTGTTGGCCAAGAATAATTAAATAGGAACGTTTTGTGGGAATTGAGTCTCCTTCAGAATGGCAGGGACTTCAGTCCATAGTGTCATCCATGATATTTCAGCTGAGAAAGGATCTTGTTATCCTCTCATAATGATAGAGAATTTGTTCTCTTTCTGTAAGACTAAGAGTTAGGATGGCAGAGAGAGCAGTAACACTCTATTTCCAGTCCATGTTCTAGTAAAAATAACATACCCCAAAGATAAAGATATCTCTTTATGGGGGACCGGCCCATCTTATGGTCTGCAATATTGTGTCGATGTGTGTCTATTTTCTCAGGGTTCTTATATGAAAATGGGTTTATCTTGAATATTTAATATTATCGTGCGCTTCCAGTTCTGTGATAGCTCTCATCCCCACTTGCCGTTCGAGTTTCTACCTTAAGAGGCACCCAACGCAACTACTCTACAATGAACTGTAATTTTTCTCCTGATTGCGATCTTCTCCTTGTCAGAATAGGCAGCAAAAGCTGCAATGAAGACAAGAACTGGCCTCCGATCCGGTGGACACCTTGACTCTGATCTGGCTCGACTCCGATAAGATCCTCTGACACTAGAGAACACCTGCAATGCCACATACATGAACAAGGCAATTGTGGAGAAGAGAGATCGCTGAGGTACAAAGAGATAGGACATTCGAGAATGAGAGCGAAAGAGAGATCTGGGAAAGGCTCTCCGTGCTGATAATAGACTGCCAAAACGAGTGACCAAGGGGTGTCCCGGGTCCGGCATAGAACTGACATGCCTCAATGGATAGACCCAAGGTACACACAATTGTGACTGCTACTACCCACTGCTCCTACACACGAGACCACTAACTCGGGCTCAACATGCACTGCCACCCCAGCCTCCTATGAAAGCAAGGCTTTGGTGGGATCTCCTAGCAAGAGAACTGATCTGTAGGGAGAAAGACATGTCTCATGGTATGGATGCCATCTAGAGAGCATGGAGCATATCCTCTGCATTGCCTGCACCTCGATTGTGGTGCTCTGCATCTGGATGATCACATCGTCCTCGGTGAAGATGCTATGAGACGAAAGCGCAAGGGGAAGCCCCCTACTGCCCATCTCACCTGCCAGTGGTGCTTCCCTGCTCATGGTGAAGAACATTGGGCTCCATGAAAAACGCTAGGAGGTGCTGCTTTGAAACGCAAGCAAATGTACCCGCCTACCCATGCATCACCCTAGGGCTTCCCACTCGGGGCGCCTTGCACAACAAGGGCTCTATGCACACTCTCTCCCTATGGTACCCCTGCCCACTCATATGTAGTCCCAAGTCTCCAGGTTGGCCAGCTGTCCACCAGTCCCCCACGATTGGAAAATAGGGAAATATGGCAGATGGGTACTAGAGGCATAATGTGTTCATGGGGAAAAAGATATTCAAGCTGGGAAAAATGCCTCCAACCTACAGGAGTCTACAGGCCATGGAAAGAAGCCAAAACCGAAGCTAAACATGGCTAGACACATCTCGACATAAGAAAACAACTTCACTCCGATCGGGCACAGCCACCAAACGGCCCTCACTCCCTATTACCTGTCCTTGGGAGAAACCGGGACCGACTTGGACGAATCGAGAGAGATGCCATAACTCTAACACCCCTCTCAACTCCTGGAAAGGAAGACAGACCAGGAGGTTGGAGTGAGCAATCTGCAAGTGCAAGGTGTGGGTTTTGTGGATGAGGATATCTGCAACAAATCTCTGCAGTAGAAAAGTATCCTTCAATATACGATCCAATTGCTACCCTCACAAGACGTCCGAGAAGTAAAATGCTACTCACTAGAGAAGAAACCAGCTCTAACAAGAATCTCCTCAACTCAACTAACTCACAAATTGCACAGCCGGAAACTGCAGAAGGCACTATTGCTGGCCGCTGCAAGAGAAAGCATCATAACAGAGAGTAAAGGCATAACTCTAGGTAGCTGGATCATTTCCCAACTCTCAAGTGCTCCACCTTCGAGGAAAGAGTCGAAAACTTGCACCTCTGGTCACATACTACGTGCCAGAATCTCCAAGCTGCTATGGGAAGTCCAAAGAATGCAGACAATCGAGGCTACTAAGAAATGAGCTATCTGATGACAAAGAACCAAAGAAGTGCCACCGCCATCATATATCATGATGAACTACAAACTGTGCCTCAAGAAACTCCATCGGAAAATTGCTACTGATCTTCATGTGTCTGGAACACATCCCAAAAGAATATCGCCCCACTCTCAGAGCAAATCGGAAACATAGTCCATTAGAAAGGAACATCAACAGTGAGACTGCAACTAATACAGCACAATCAAGAAACCCTGCAACCAAGTTCTGCAAGAGAAGAACAAGGTGCTATAGAAAGACACCATATAGACTAGAAGTGAAAGGAAGTACTCCCGGAAAATGACTCCCAAGCTGACTTCACATCCCCCTCTAAAGGGAGAACAACGGACCATGGATAAGTGCCACAACTCTCCAAGAGTCCCTATCCTATGTATTTGGATCACCGAAGGTAGGTGACTCTGAATGGAATTGAGAAGAACATCTCCTCACTTGGATGAATGCCATGGCTAATTGTGATTGGAGCCCAGTTTAAGGACCACTGTCCACCTTTAAGAAACTACATCCTAGTCTAAGGATAAGGGAAGTGGGTATGTCCTAAATGGTTCAGTCGTCGCTAGGGATCAATCTGAAAGACAAAAGCACCAAAACTACTGCTTAGATGCATTGGAAAGAGAAATTGTCTCTATACAAATCCAAAAGACGAAGCAACCACTGAAGTGGGTCAAGAAAACATCTGTCCGAATACTAACTGCACTGTGGGCTAAAACACAACATTCAAAGCCACAAGAAATGGACAAGGAAACCAAGGACTTGAAGACACCGTATGTGGTACTCCGCTAAATGGAGCACAGAAAGTCAACTGAAGATAATAACCTAGAGTCCCGCTCTGAGGTAGCAGCTGACTCAATCCCATGCTGGAACAAAGCAAACAATGTCACTAAAAACTCTAGAGCCAAAGGCGAGATCCCCCTCAAAAGATAGGAAGCCCCCCCCCCCCTTTCCGCTCAATCTTGGGAAACGAGGATAAGTACCACCAGAAAGAAATCTAACACCCTTGAGTAAAGCTGTTTTCTTTGTAACTGAATAGCAACACTCTAGATCCAAAGAGGATCATACTGTAACAGACTTGGACACCCCAAGCCGAAAATCTGGCACGACACACGAGAGAATCGCTTAATAAACTCAGTCACAATTTAATAAGAGACGACACTGCCTGGCGTAGTTCCGTGCCTAGAGGTATTGGTCCCAAAGTCTGGCGCCCCTTTCGGTATTTATTTTTATATTAATGCTTGATCAAGTACAAAGACAGAGGTTCTTCTCTGCTCAGTGCTCCCCGCAAAGTTGAGGGAAGAGAGCCTCTAGGTACATATTTTTAGGCCCTAGGCCTTTTCAAAAGCAGTTACATGAAAAGCTTCTGGCCCAAAAGCATCAGCGCCAAAAACTGGTAGCACAAATCGCGGATTTTTGTACAGCCTGCCATGTCAGGCAATCAACTCAATTTACGAAAATCAGCAGTTCCATGCGATTTGGTCCTTCTCTCTTTTTCATTTATTTATGTGTCCCTTGGGTCCCATCGGACGGGACCCCATAAGTTGGGAACAACTTATAAAATAGTCTTTTATCCATCTGGTCATGCCACATCATCATTTTGTGACATAACCCCCCTCTTGAAAGAATTGTAATCGCCCTCAATTACGCCTGCAAAATGAGACACAAGCCACAAACTAGTTTAGTAGACACTGACTCTAAGTACTGACGCACTAGACGACACAAATATAGCACTTGCACATAGACGACAGTCATTAAGCATCCACATCACATTCAAAAGTTCATCGAGATCTCAGACTATGATCTCTCGGTAACCTGTTTAGCAATCGCATCTAGATCGATACCGGATCTCACTGATGTCGGATTGACTAATTCTTATTGCTATCATGTCCATCTCATATGGAATCTCAAGAACGAAATGTTGCAGTTATATCGTCTTTCAAACTTGCACTCAGACACGACTCACATGAGAGAGCACATGTAAATCAGAATCATTCCGGGAATTCCCATGTCAAAGCACTTCTTTCATAAAGTCATACTGTCAGCCTGTCAGTATCCCTGAAATCCAAAGGAAAATCAACGACTTCATTCCATCTGGGTAACTTGTGACAAAGGAACGGAGTGACTCCCCTCATGTAGTCCCATCTGCACCAGATTCAACCTTGGCTGATCTGCGGGATCTCTCGGAATAGTTGAAGCTAGACTGAAATCCTCAAGGTAAAGTTTCAGTATCTGAGGAGTATTTGCTAGGTCCTCCTCCTCCATCCACTTCGCATCCAATGCCGGATAGTTCTTGAATTTCTCTAAGAATTGCCGTTCAATTTACCTTTCTCTTTCCTTTGCTTGTGAGCCAATATATGGTCTGGAACAAGAATCTCCTCGCTCTCTTCTACTTCAGGTTGCTCCTCAAGCTCCCTGTCGACACACGAAACTCATTTTGAATCTTCCAAGTATCTGGCAACTTCATTCTGAAGGATACATCATTGATGTTCTCTTGAATCTGGAGCTCCTTTCCCTTTTGTTTCCTTAGGTGTGCCTTCTCAAACCGTAAGAGCACCCAATCATCTTCCTTTAGTTGCAAGTGGCATCGATGCTTGTCCGCTGCCTTCTTATGCCTTGCTTGAGACTTCTCAAGAGCCTCATCCACCTTGGCAAAAGCATTATCAAGATCTAAATCATACTAATCTGCTTTAAAACTCTCATCCTGGGTCTGGGGAAATCACTGATTACCAGTTGATTCCCCTTTTCCTTTCTTTCCTTGTGCCCTGGGACCTATGGGTAGCTTCGCTAGCTTCCCTTGTCCATTGGCACGTCAGTCTCAATCATCGAAACCCTGAGACGCACTATCATTTGATCCCCTTTCTTCTCCGGAATCCTCTGATGAATTTACAGATAGTTCCCTTAGTTCATCGGAACCTTTGGATGTGCTACCATCTGATTCTCCAGACTCCTGTGATGAGCTATCATCCGGTTCCCTTGATTCATTTTCTTCACTGGCAGACTTTTGTCGTGTTGAGGTGGATACTATCCTGTCCGTAGGATAAGTCAATGAGCCGGCATGCATTCCAAATCGTTGCTTAGCATGTCCCATAAGTCTCTGAATAGAGACAAACTTCTGGTTGAGACAATAGTCTTGAATCTCTTTTGGTAATCCATAGCAAAATCGCTCGATCTATTCCTAAAAGTAATCTTTTTAAAAGAAGAGGCCGGTAAGAAGGTATCCCAAAATCTATGACAATAAGTATCCAAAGTAACTTCCTTGATTAGTCGGAGGTGATTCCAAGAGGTAATCACATCATGTTCGTACTTCTGAGTGAGCCAAGAGGAAGTCAAAAGTCGCTTGAACTTCAACCACTTTGTCGGTGCTTCCTTCGGTAGCAAGAGAGTGGACCACCATGTCTGTGCATTTCCTTTCAATTAGGATGCTGCCCTCCGAACCTTGGAGTGCTCTGAATAGCGCCCTCAAGAATAAGCTATCTCGAATTGTTGAATAAAAGCGAGGGCCTTGTGGGTATCTCAGAAGCGTGAAAAAGTATCAAACTTAAGTGCTTGTCCACCCTCCTTGAAATCTTTGGTTTTCTTGCTCTTGTCCTCGTGAAAGTCAAATTGGTTGGCTCTTTACAAATGCTTCCTCTTAGAATAAAACATCGGTTTATCGGAGCCCGAACTCTCAAAAGAGGATGAAGTCTCCGCCAAGCTATCTAAATATTTCCGAGATCTTCGGTGGGATATGCTTTTCTTGGACTTCTTCTTGTTTTTTCCATGTCTTTGGATCCTTCGTCGTTTCTTTCCCTTGATCTTTCGTCCTTTCTTGCCCTTTCTTTCATCATCATTGGAATTAGAAGAGGAAGAGCTGTCGGAACTATCAGAAGAGGATGAGGACGAATTGGACACACCCTCAAAGCGTACACGTTTCTTTGTTTTTCGTGCATTTGTAAAAGCAAACTTGTGACCCAAATAGCCAGGGTAGTCTGCTGATCGGCTGTGTTCCTTTGAATGCTTCTTAGCCTTCAGGAGTCGGTTGACTAGTCTGTCGATTACGTCGTCTAGTTCATCTTCAATGTACATCCATGGAACAGGAGCTTTCTTCAAAGCTGGCTTCAAAGGTGAATCGATGGCCACACGCCATCAAGAATGCATCTCATCAATCGGGTGCCGGGTCAAAAATTTCACATATTGGGGATCTTTAGAATATTGGAGCATCCGTCGAGCAAAGGCATCAACCTGCTGTTGACGCTGAATCTCCATTTGTTCATACTCCGTGGGTCGGGGTGGCCCGTACTCTTCGTCCGAATCTCCAGGAGGTGGTTGTCGTCCGTTTGAATCTTCCATGTTTTCTCCCGACCTGGAGTTGTCAGGTGGGTTGTTCTGATCCTTGCGGGATTCGTCGACGGAATCCATGTGTGTCGCAGTAGAAGGGATCGGATTCTCCTTGGAAGGAAAATCTACTAAGCTTTGATACCATTGTAATAGACTTGGACACCCCAAGCCGGAAATCCGGCACGACACACGAGAGAATCACTTAATAAACTTTGTCACAATTTAACAAGAGACGACACGGCCCGGCGTAGTTCCATGCCTAGAGGTATTGGTCCAAAGTCTGGCTCCCCTTTCGGTATTTATTTTTATACAAAGACAGATGTTCTTCTCTGCTCAGTGCTCCCCTCAAAATTGAGGGAAGAGAGCCTCTAGGTACATATTTATAGGCCCTAGGCCTTCTCAAAAGCAGTTACATGGAAAGCTCCTCAAAAGCATCTGGCCCAAAAGCATCAGCACCAAAAGCTGGCAGTGCAAATCGCGGGTTTCCATACAGCCTACCACGTTAGCCAATCAGCGCAATTTACGGAAATCTACCACGTCATCTCAGTTCCACGCGATTTGGGCCTTCTCTCTTTTTCATTTATTTATGTGTCCCCTAGGCCCCATCGGATGGGGACCCATAAGTTGGGAACAACTTATAGAGTAGTCTTTTATCCATCTGGTCATGCCATGCCATCATTTTGTGACAGACGCCATCAGTAAACTCGAATTGCCAAGGATCGGAGGAACGGAAAGGTTGTCACCAGAGGGTCATGTTTGCCAAAGAAGTTGTGGGGGTCCAATAGGACCTAGCTACTCAAGCAAACTCTGGAGGATCAAACCACATGTCTAGTACTCCTCTGCATCTTCCAAGATCACCTTGAAGGTACAATCCAATACAATATGCCAAAGTCGGAAGAGTCTATATACTCCCACTGTTGTAACTTGCTTCCTTAAAATCTTCAACAAAATTGTCCTTACCATTTGTGTTGAAGGGAATATACCCACCACTGAATTGTGCAATCAACAAACAATACCCAACATAACACCAAGTTTCAAGATAAGATTAAAGGAACCACCCAAGGGAACTGCAACATGCCCACTAAGATCGGAATGGGCTGCTCCAAGGTTGGAGCTCTTCAAGGGGACGTACGGGAGAAGCATCCAAAAGTTGTTGACCGTGGAAGTAGAAACTAAACGTCCCCACCAGCTATTGACGCTGCATGCAAACCTGCCACCCATGGGATCTTGACAAATTTGTTGTCGAACATCAAGAATACCACCCGAAAAGTGTTTGCAAACCTGTCCCACAACTAATACTGACAAATCACAAAATGGCAAGAGAACGACCAAATTTGTGGTGTCACACCACCATCAGTGAAAACAGACCATGGAGATAGGGTTAGTCCATACTCCAACAAAAGCTCTTTTTTTTAAAGCTTGAGTTGACTTGTGGTTAGCTCCTCGGTGATCCAGACATTTATTCCCTTGAGGAGGCGGGATTGTCGCGACAGCTTCATCCGCTCCTCTTTATCCTTGAAAGTGAGAAGATAGTGCTAGGCACATGTCGATGTGTGTTGTCAATCCAAGAGATAGATTCTGGCTTGATATTGATTGGTTGTAGAATGTCGTTGACCTTGATAATTGCTTCCACGAGAGTGTCCTCAGATAGAGATTTACAATCAGTCGGCTTTTTATGTTTTAAAGTCATATGTGCATGATCAGCAATCTCATTGGGAGCTCTATCTCCCATTAGTTCAGGCTATTTTGAATGACTCTTTTTCCTCTGCCATTGGTCGAACACCGTATGAGGCAGCTTTTGGTCGTCCGTTCAAGTCACTTTGGCTCGCTCAGTCAGTCAAATGCCTGATGCTGAAAGTCAGTCGTTGAATGAGATTTCTAAGAGTGTGAAGCTTCGGCTAAGCAAGGCTCAAGAGTCTTACTCACGGTAGGCTAATAAGCATCGTCAGGATGTTTTGATCAATGAAGGGATTGGGTGTATTTAAGAATCACGAAGCAACGTCTTAAGCAAGTTGGAAAGAAGTGTCCAAAGTTGTCTTTCAGAATGTATGGTCCATTTCCTATCATTAAAAAGATAAATGAGGTTTCAATGAAATTGCAATTACCTAACTCATGGTCAATGCACAACGTTTTTCATGTTTCTTGGTTGAAAGTGTTTCATGGTTGAAAGTGTTTTAGGGAACACCTCCAAAGGACATTTCAAAAGAAGAAGAATCGGAGATCATCGATGAAGCTGAAGTCATGGAGCCGGAGCAAGTGTTGTTGCATTGGTTTCGCCATGGTTCAAAGAAGCAAGTGAGACAGTACTTTTTGAAGTTCAAGAATCGAGGAACCCACGAAGCAGTGTGGGTTGATGAAGAGTTTTTCAAAGATTATCTCGAAATGTTGGCAGCTTACAAGGAAGCCATGCAAATCGGTACCAGTACCTCACTTTAAAAGGAGGGGATGTCACGTGCACATCTAACCCTATGTGCATGTGGACAATCTACTTCATGACTTCAGTCAGCCTAGCTTAGGAAGTGTTCTGGCACTTTTGTGAGTCTGTTCACAGACCATGCATGTCCAGACACTTTGAGTAGATGCATATCCTCTGGTTGCACACAACATGATCCTCAACATTACCATCAGATTCCATCAGGAGCATTTTACAGTGCAGAAAACCTATTTTCCCTATTTTAGCCATTTTTCACTTATTATTAATAAGTGACTTTGTTGGGAAACTGGGAAGGGCAAATTGGCCAAGCTAATATATAAGAAACCTAGCGCTAGCACTTTCTGGCAGAAGAGGCAGCAGACCACATGTGAAATGCACCTTCTCAGCAAGACTCCCCGGCAAGACAACTAGCGTTTCTTCATAGATCAAGCCTAGCGTTTTGCAATTGCAGATCAGCCCTAGCGTTAACAGATCCCAGCATTCAACCTAGCGTTTTTGTAGCAGATGAGCAAATCAGCCTAGCGTTTCTGGATCAGCAGGATAGCCTAGCGTTTTGCAGATTCCTGGCGACAAGCCCCTTTTCTGCATCAGCGTTTTCCGTTTTCAGCATATAGACTTCGTACCGCTGCCCCCGAACCTCGCAGATCTCACCTTCCCACAGCAGATCCTCGCCACATGGCCAGATCAGCATGAGTTTGCAGATTCAGCCCGCTATTCGCAGATTTCAGCATCTGCGTTTTCAGCGCGTCGTCGTCGCATCGTTGTCATCGCCGTCGTCATTGACATAGAGTCAGAATTCAGCAGATACAAGATTTGCAGATTTCAGCCCTTAGCGTTTTCAGTTTTCAGCCCGTCTCATCGCCGTTCTCATTGTCGGCAAGTCCATTGCATTGTAGAGATTTGTGCAATAAATAGTAGACCGCTCTTTCCATAGAGAGCGGGGGCCTTCGGAGGAGGGTTTGACAACATTTTGCTGTCGTATTCTTCTCTATGTATCTCTTAGTCTTGCACCTTCATTCACAGTGTTTACCCACTTTATTGCGATCATTTGCACTCTCTCACTAAAGGAACGGAAGGCTCTCCCTTCTGTAAGTAAAAAGGAACTCTTGAGCACAGTTCGGAGCACTCATCTTGAGCAAAGTTCAACATTCACATCCGTTGCACCTTACAATAGGTAACCCTTGGCCTCCACTGAAAGCATAAGTTCAGTACCCAGTTCAATCCGCAGTACCTCAGCACCCTGGCATTTCCTAGAACTTGCAAGCATCAGCGTTTTTACATCGGCCATGAGTGTTTTTACATCAGCACCCATAGCGCTTGCAGATCTACACTGTAGGAACACATCAACCCGAGCGTTTTTGCACATTTCAGCCTATGCATCATTGATTTTCAGTCCTAGCCACATCGTTAGTTTGTAGATCCAAGCCAGATCAGCCCTAGTGTTTTCAGTCTTCAACGCTTAGCCTCGCAGATCCAACCATCCACCGAAAGATCTCGTCAACATCTCATCATCTAGATCTATTGTATCAGCATTTGTACAATCTAAAACAAATATCGCTATGGCGATAGAGAGGGTTTGGAACCCCATTCGGTATTAGTCTTCTCTCTCTCTCCATCACTCACATTATCTCTCTCCCTCTCTCTTCTCTCCCTTAGTGTTTGCACATGTCTCTCATGAAGTAAACAGAACTCTCATGAAGAAAAAGGAACCTTGAGTATGCATTGAGCACTCATCCTAAGTTATCACCATAAATCACTTTCGATGCACATAACATTGGTATCAGAGCTCTTTGGCAGTGTTCGGTATCATCACTCAAGAAAAGAACCTAAAGAACCTCTCTCATATTTGTTTTCTCAAAGAATATTCATGTCCCTACCCTAGACTTATTAGCCACTCCCACCCTTAGTCCATCACGTATCGGGCGCTCCCGTCTTCATTGCTCTGTTTCAAGGGCCAGTAAGCCATAAAAGAACTATATAATTTTTTTGCTTGTTTGAGATTGCATGTAACCAAAGACCACTTGGTCATGTCGATCTCTCTAATCTATGTTTTTGAAGAGTTGCAGCTAACCGAGAACAGAAGAGCTTGTCCAGCCTCCCCTCGTTCCTCTTTTTGACTCATTGATAGCAGACCTTGCACATTGCAGCAGGCCAATCGATGTGAGGTGGGAAGAAGCAACCTTGATGTGAGCGCAAGGCTACCAAGGGGTGCACCCATAGGAAGGAGTTGAGCTTGGGTAAGCGAAAAGCCTTCTTAAATGCAGTTTGCAAGCAGTAACAAGTACCAAGAACCCCAAGTACCTAAGTACCCTAAGTATCTCAGTACTCAGTGTATGGTCATCACCCGAAGGGGAATGGATACTTTGCGTGAAGGTGATGAGAGTGGAATTGGAGAAGAAGTCTCTACATCAAGAGGACCTTCTCCGGATCCTCCCCCGTTCCCATCTACGCCAAGGATTGCACCAAATTCTAAGGAGGCTTTGGTAAAGTCCATGATGGAGATGATGCTACAGCAAGAGGCTCACCAAGCCACAGCCAAAAACAGAAAGGAAGCTTAGCAAGCTGAAGCCAAAAGGGAAAAGGAGGCTCAATGGGCTGCCGTGGACAGGGAACGCGAAGCTCAACGTGTAGTTGTTGAAGAAAGGAGTGTAGCTATGGAGCTGTAGCGTGGGACTCGGGAGGCACACGAAGCTCAATGCATAGCAGTTGAAGAAAGGAGGGCCGCTATGGAGCTAGAGCGTGAGGCGCTGCGAGACCAATGCATGCAAGACTTGGTCCTACATGTGCTCTCCTTGAAGAGCGATCCACTCAAGGAGGTCGACAAGTCATCATGTAGACCAGGTAGAGACGATGATTCCAACAATGTAGTCATTGAAAAGCTGACTTTCAATAAGTATGATGGTAGGATGTATGCATCTATGATTTATTCTTGGTTGCATCAATTTAACACTTATTTTGCTACTAAGAGTAACAGTGAAGTTTTGATTGGTGCCATTTATTTGTTGGGTGATGCCATTAATTGGTATCAAGCTTGGCAAGAGGCACAGATGGCCGAGTACCTTGAGCGTGCCACGGATGGCGAGCCACTACCTTTCAGTTAGGTCGACTTCCAAGGCAAGCTCAAGGCGCGTTTTATGCCACCATAGTACCTTGATCGGTTGAGGAGGATTGGCAAGCTCTCAAGCAAAATGAGACTTATGTTGTGTCTTTTTCTAAGCATATTTTGCAGCTAGATGTGCAATTATGTAAGTCGGATGCGGATCACAAGGAGGCTTTCCTCTTGGTTTCGATGAGTACATCAATTACGATGTGAAAGTCTTCAACCCTACTGAATGCCCCCGTCAGTATCGCGCTTGCACAAGAAATGAAGCATAACAAAGGTAAGCTTAAGGAGAACAAGTCATCTTCAATTACCGTGCATAACTCTTAGAACCAACAGAATGGTAAAAACAATGGTAGTTCTTCTTTTCAATCTTTCTCTACACCTAAAGCACAACATTCTTCAGCTAATAGTGATAATAAAAGAAAGCTAAAGATTAGGAAACCCCTAAGTTAACTCTTGATAAAAAAATTTGCTAAAGGAATCGTAGGAGGTTGGTTAAGTCTTGAAGAAAGAACCACTTACGGAAAAGAAGGAAGTTGTTGTAAGTGTCACTATAGAGTCACATGAAAAAAGATTGTCCTAAGGAATCACCTAAGAAAGAATCCACATCTTTTGTTAGTGTTATGCTTGAGCCCAGTAGTGCACCCCAAGTTTTTGATTATCATCCTAAGGAGTCTCTCATCAAGTGTTATGGTCGTGTTATGATCTTGGCAGTGTGCATGATGTGATTTGTGATTTCTTGTGAAGAGGATACGCTTAGAAGCTACTCTAGCAACATTCATTGATGTGTCTAGATTCGCTCCTGGCATGAACTCTTCAATCATGCATGAATGTCCTAGTGTGCTTGTCTCTGTTCAACAAGCAGCTTTTCGTCGTAAGTTTGTTGTGTCTCCTCTACCTGGATGTGATATGATTTTAGGCATTAAATGGTTTCGTGAGCATAAGCCACAAATAGATTGGGATGACAATATGTTCGCTATCTCTCAGGCGGATGTCTCTCCCGTGGTCATTTGTGGTGAGCAGGGCATCCATTCTTTGCCTCTATTCTCTCATGTGCAAGCTAAGCGTGGGCTACGTCGAGGAGCTCAAGCGGCGTTCATTTATGCCACTTTAGTGGCTCAGGACCTCAAGACTACATAACAAAATTCAGGTTGGTCTAAGTATCTATTGTTGCATGATGATCTCCCACCCCATCTCCCTCCTTAGCGGCTAGAGAATCATCACATCGAACTAATGGAAGAAGGCGACATACCAAACTGCCTTTAGGACTGAGCAAGGGCAGTGGGAGTATGTTGTTATGCCTTTTGTACTGACAGATGTCGTGGGTACTTTTGATTGTCTCATTGTAGGTCGTTTTGGTGACATGATCGGCATGTGTGTTTATTTTTCTAGATGACATTTTCATTTTTTTTGCATCATGAGAACGGCACGAACGGGATATAGAGAAGGTTTTAGCTCGTTTAAATGAGTGCCATTTGTATAATGCAGCTGAGAAGTTGGAATTTTTTTTGACTGAGGTTACTTATCTAGGCTATATCATCTCTGCAAACAATGTCAAGCTGGACCCCGCAAAGTTAGAATAAGTTCGCAATTGGGATTTGTCGGAAACAAAATATGATATTCGTTCTTCTTTAGGCATATAGTTCGTGTATAGAGAATTGTGCACGCATTGCTGCACCAACAACTGATGTTTTGAAAAGGGTTAAGACTCGTCGTCAATGCGTTGTCTTGCCCAAGCCAGCCGTTGAGGCTTTCGAAGCTCTCAGGGTTGCAGTGATTGAACCTCTGTCATCCTCGCCATTTGGGATGACCTCTTCGAGGTATGGACGGATGAGAGCAACGTCGTCATAGAAGCTATGTTGCAGTAGCATGGCAGTCCAATTGCATTTCTCAGTAGAAAGTGAAACAGTGTAGAAAAGAATTACTCAATGTACGATAAGGAACTTCTCTCTTTCATCCATTCTCTCAAGGATTAAAAGCATTTTTTATATGGTAGAGATTTTATTGTTTGTACTGATCATCAAGCCCTCAAGTGGCTCTAGTCTATGCCTAGTGCACATTGGAGTGATGGCCAAGCAAGGCGGTCTCAATTTTTTTGAGCAATTTGGTGGTTTGATTGAATATGTTCCTAGTAAAGCTAACGCCATTGCAAATGCATTAAGTCACAAAGGACAGATCTTGACACAACCTGAAAAATCAGTATACAGATTCCGAGTTTGGTAACCAATGGTTGTAGGCTCGTGCCTCTCAAGGGTCCAACAACTGTCTCATTCATGATGGTCTCTTGTATTTTCGTCACCGTCTTTTTGCGTTACCTTCTCTTAGGTTAGCCACATTTGCACGATGCAGATGATGCACTCATGGGTGGGCACAGAGGCATGATTACCACTCTAGAACAAGTAGAAAGATTCTTAAAATGCGAAAAGATGTGTTTTAACAGTGTTCCATTTGTCAAAAAGTAAAATCCCCTAGGGGTAAGCAAGAAGGTCTTTTTTGATGCCTTTGCCTATTCTCAAAGCTCATTTTAGGACATTTCTATGGATTTTGTGACTAAACTTCCACCTAGTTTGCATTTAAGAAATACACAATGCTTAATAATCGTTGATCATTTCAACAAGTTTTGCATGTTAGTCCCTTGTATGGCCAGAGTCATAGCACAAGATGTAGCACGATTGTTCATTAAGCACAGGTTAATAAGTGATACACATATTTATCAGCAAGTCATGGGTGTCTTCTGGCCCTTACTCTGCTCAACCCAGCGTCGCCAGGGGCTATATAGACAGCCCTTGGCCTCCACTCAAAGCATACGTTCAGTACCTGCAGTTTCTTAGCACCCTGGCGTTTTCAAGTACCCTGGTATTTCCTAGAACTTGCAAGCATCAGCTTTTACATCAGCACCCATAGCGCTTGTAGATCTACACCGTAGGAGTAGATCAGCCCCTGGGTTTTTGCACATTTCAGCCTATGCTTCCAGATTTCAGCCCTAGCCTCTTCGTCAGTTTGCAGATCCAAGTCAAATCAGATCCATGGTATCAACATTTGTGCAATCTATCTAAAGCAATTACCTCCTTAGCGATAGAGAGGGGGCCCCTTCGAGGGGGGTTTGGTGCCCCATCGAGTGTTAAGTCTTCTTTCTCTCTCTAACACTCACAGAACCTTCACTCACAACATCTCTTATGAAGTAGAAGGAACTCTCTCATCAAGAAAAAGGAACCTTCAAATTGCATTGAGCACTCATCCTAAGTTATAACCATCAATCACTTCGATTGCGTCATTCTGCACAACTTCTCTCTTGGGTGGTGCAGCTTCTTGTAGCAAACAGAGTGATAATCTTTGCCAGAGTAGACTGGTTTTAGTGTCCACAGTGTCAGCACCTCTTGGCCAATACCTTCTTGGCTGAGAGGTGCTGGCAGAGAAGGTGTTGACACTCAGCAAGTGCCCCAAAGTCATTAAGGATTCACGTAGCCCGCTTACATCACTTCATCTTGGAGAGCAACCAACTGGCTTTTAGGGCACTATATCATAGGCGACTCACACGCCTAGAACTAAAGTTAGCACTAACAATGGCCCAAAGTTAGTGTTTGTGACAAACACTAACTTTATTTGTTGGTTTCCTTCCCTTGATTTTTATTTAATTTTTGGGACTCTCTTTTTGAAATCACAAATGCCCGGACATTGCATGGCCAGTGTGAAACAATTGTTGACTGAGAGTTTCACCCGTAGGAGTCAAGGATAGGCAGCCACAAGATGGTTGGGGCCGATCAGCCCTGGAATCAGACTAGTAAATGGACACATGGCGGTCGGAGAGCAACCTGCAGGCCAACACACATCCAGAAACCTCATCCTAGCTAGGGGCGCCCAAATATGAGAAGGGAGGCTGATTGTCAGTTTCTTTGAGTGGATTTTCAGGTTTGAAGCTTTGAAGGAAAGTCTGCCTTCTCCCTTGTTTCATGTAGCGTGATGATTTTCTCTCATGCATCTCTCTCTCTCTCTCTCTCTCTCTCTCTCTCTCTCTCTCTCTCTCCTTTACACGAATGGTAATGCCCCACTAGTTGGGCTTCTCAGATGACCATGTACATTTTATGGGTTTTATGCATGTTCGCCAAGGCAAGAGCCTTTTGAAGAGGAACCCTCTTCCATTCATCCATGTTCTCAACATATCGATCTGCCTCAAAAAAATTGTGCTTTGTATGCAAAATGGGAGGAACCTTTTTGCCACCTTCAACAATCTCAAAAGGTGCCTTGCCTATGGAGGAATGCACCGTATTGTTGTACACACACTCAAGCATAGGCAAATACTGTTCCCACTTGCCCTTATTATCTGACACATAACATTTCAGCAGATCCAAGACAGTAGAATTAGCCTCTTCTGAGTGTCCACCATCAGTTTGTGGATGAAACGAAGACGAGAACTTGAGCGTAGTGCCCATGTTCTCAAACAATCCTCTCCAAAACAAACTCGTCATGCGACTGACAATCGACTATGGTATACCATGGTAACTTAAACACATTGTACATGAATCGTCGTGCCATCTGGTCAGATTTTATCTTTTTCCTGAGACAGGAATAAAATGGGCCTGCTTGCTGAACCTGCAAATAATGGTCCATATACCGTCATTCCCTGTCGGTGTTCTTGGAAGATCAAGAATAAATTTCATAGCAATGCTTTCCCATGGCTTATTCGGAATCGGCAGTGGTTGTAATAACCGTGTTTCCTTTTACCTGTCAAACTTGACACATGGCAAATCACGCATGCTCGCATAAAGGCATCCACGTCTCTCCTCAAAGTAGGCCAATAACAGAATGTCTCTACCGCTTTCACTGTCGCATCAATTCCACGGTGCCCTACATACGGTGGGACATGGCTTTCTATCATAACCTAATGTCGCAATGGCCTAGTGACACATAGTCTACCATGCATCATCATAAAACCATCCTTGAGGAGGTAGTGCTCATGGCATTGTCCATCTTGCAACTGTTCAAAGATCCTTGCAAAATCTTCATCAATAGCATATTGTTCCTTCATGTCATCAAGCTCATGATGATAAGGAATTGACACAGCTGAAATTTGTGGCTTTCTTGATAACACATCAGCCACCACATTCTTCTTGCCTTCCACATGCATAATCTGGAAGTGGAACATAGAAAGAATGTTTGCCCATCGCATATGCTTTTCGGATAACTTTGACTGTGTCAAGAAGTATCGTAGCCAACTCTTGAAGAAAGAAACGACTAAGCTCCACAAGGTCAATGACCGCTCTAGCAACAGGGTGGCCCGGTTTGTCTAGACTCGTTGTTCAAAGCACCACAACCTACTCTCCGAGCTCTATTTCCAGAAAAATCCTCTCCGGTATATGTAGCATAAGACTTCCACTCCACTATCTATCTGACAAAGTAAGAATCATTGGCGCATTATCTGAGAAAGTAGTCCTTGTCAAAATGTATATTGAACTTGTCATAGATGTGGTCGCTAGCGTAAAAATGATCTATCCTAGATAGATTCACTCCTCTTACTCTGCGATCGAACCGAGAGAAAGAGAGACTGCCTGAACGCTGTACAAAGCCTGCATGCTACCATACATTCAAAATCGTCAAAGTCATACATAAGCACTCCCAAACAACCAACTCAGCTCTGCGTACGGTAGCATGGTTGCCCCCAATCCTATCTGAAGGGTCCTCAAGCATGTTGAAGTCCTCCCTAATGCACCATTGCTTGAGGCAAAGACTCCACAATATGTGACCAAAACTCAGTCCGTGCACTCACATAGTTGGGCACATTAATGTTCAAGAAGCCCACAAGGCTACCTTGAACTTGCATAGTGATCCATTGGGCCCTGCTTGGCACAATAATACCTCTGCCCACAATGGGCTTTTGCCATGAGTCTGCAATAGTCATATATACGCCTCCCTGAATGCCTTGAGATCCTAAGCAGCTGACTAAAGTGTCTCATAATGTCCACACAATATCTGTCCACAACGCCAAATACAACTCTCACAAAGATGATGCTCCTAGAGCATAAGTATAACTTTGTGAAGCTCTTGTCTCAGTCGACCCCTCTTACGTAAAATCTTGGTTCACCAAGCCCCTGCATATTCCATGAGACAATCCTCATGGGGTCAATGAGAGAAAACCGATGTCGCAGCAGCCAACCTTGCAATCTTCAATTCCGCTTGGTTGGGGAGTAGTCCGCATTTGAGCATCCCAAGATAGGCAAGCCTGAAGTGTCTGCTTGACCCATGCTCAAGATGCACGTGCATTCCGTAGAGCTACATCCTCTATTCAGGTATCCTCATGTACATATACATAGCAAGGCGAACTCTGGGTGTCTACATAAAAGTATACCACAATGTGTCTACAACCTGCTACATTAGGCGGCGTCAAAGAGAACTCGGCCAATGGCCATGGCCCATAGGGTCTGTATCAAGTCTGTCACTCCCAAGTTGCCCATGTGGTGAGAGAACTCAAGATCTTGGACACAGAGGCAATCCACTACAGTATGCACAATCAACTCTATGTGATCCTGCCACATTGCAGAAAAGAGAAACCAACTGTTGTGTCCAAGGCATCCCCACCTTTGGCTGCTAGAAAAAGAACATGTACTCTGAAGCAAGTTGCCTTGAGGTCAGGAGATGGGTAGCCAAGAAAGCATGTAAAGTCGTAGTTGAAGAAATCCCATCACCGACGACTATCAAAATTGGTTAGCCCACGAGGGACAGCACCAAAAGTGCCGTCCTCATGTAGGGTTGTCCCCCTCCAGCCAGTTGGCTCGTGGCAAAACCATTGCGAAGAGATCCGAGCTGCTGAGGACTGTCCTATTCCGTGAGCCGGTGGTGGGGTATAAGATGGGTGAAAAGACGAGGGTGAGGGGCTAATGGGGTGATGTCACAAACTGGTGATGTGGCATGCCCGGACACGCTCATACTGGCTGGCAGCAAACGTGAAACGCGGAGACAAGCTCGAGGGGGAGACCCGGAATTTTCCGTGCAAAATCCGCTGCATTGCTGACGTGGCAAAGCGTACGGAATTACAGATTTTACGTTGGCTGAGTTTTTAGGATAGCTTTTGGAACTCGATGCTTTAATTTTAGAAGCTTTTGATTACTGATTTTGGGGCTCTGCTTTTGGGCATCCCTTGTAACCTATAAATAAGTGGGTAGGGCCCTCACTTCTCAGAGCATCTGGACGCAGAGTCTAAGAGTGAGCACCCTCCCACTCTCTTGTACTTTGAACACAGATTAATACAAAAAGAAATACCGAAAGGGGCGCCAGTCTTTGGGGCCAATATCTCTAGGCACGGAACTACACCGGGCCGTGTCGAATCAAGTGTGAATTGTGAACACTGAATCTCTGCTGTGTCGCGGTAGAATCTTGACTTGGAGTGTCCAAGTTTGTAATAGGTCATGGGAGGGTGGGGGAGGTGGAGGCAGAGTGGTGGAGTCGGGAGGCGGGGGAGGCCGGGGAGTTGGCGGGGGCAAGGCTGAGGTGGGAGGAGTGTCCTTAGATAAGAGGGTCAAATCAGGTAATTATAAGAACCCAATGTTGCTAGCCTATCGTAGGTCAGCCACCAGGGGGGCCTGTATGGCGAGGCTGTCCTTGACGGAGACGGCCATGCACCTGCAGCCAGCCATCAGTTAAACAAGCACCTGTTTGTGAAGAGGTGCCAGCGTGTGCACCCTGAGATTTTTTGTTGCGTGGGTCGGGGTCTCCTGTGAGGACAAGCTTTCGCAAGATGGCCCATTTGTCTACGTATGAAGCACTGGTTTGGGAGTCCCGAATACTCCACGCTCTCGCGGAACCATCCACGACTCACCCTAGGCAGTAGGACTACCTTCGGGAGAGAGTGGGTGTCTTGAACCAAAACATGTATCGTAGGTATACCTACTGTCGTGTGCAAGGTCCCAATCTCAGAAGCAATCCTGGATTGGTACTCTCTCTTCTATCTATCTGACAAAGTAAGAATCATTGGTGTATGATCAGAGAAAGTAGTCTTTGCCAAAATGCATATTGAACTGCCCATATCGTAGAGTCACTAGCGTAAAAACGATCTATCCTAGATAGATTCGCTCCTCCTACTCTGCGATCGAATTGAGAGAAACAGAGGTTGTCTGAAGGCTGCACAAGGCCTGCATGCTGCCATACATTCGAAATCCCCAGAGTCATACAGAGGTACTCTCAAACAGCCAACTCAGCTCCATGTACAGTAGCATGGTTGCCCCCACTCCTATCTAAAGGGTCCTCAATCATATTGAAGTCCCCCCCCCCCCCAATGCACCACTGCTCAATATGTGACCAAAACTCAACCCATGCACTCACATAGTTGGGCGCATAAATGTTCAAGAAGCCCACAAGGCAACCTTGAACCTGCATAGTGATCCACTGGGCCCTACTTGGCACAATAATACCTCTGCCCACAATTGCCTTCTGCCATATAGTCATACATACGTCTCCCTGAATGCCTTGAGGTCCAAAAGCAGCTGACTAAAGTCTCATAGCAGTCACACAAGATCTGTCCACAACGCCAAATACGGCCCTCACAAAGGTGATGCTCCTAAAGCATATCTATCGTGCCACCCACAAGGCATCTCTGAAGCTCTTGTCTCAGTCGACCCCTCATACGTAAAAACTGCAATCTACTAAGCAACTGCATATTCCATGGACAATCCTCATGGGGTCAATGAGAGAAAACCAATGTTGCCGCAGCAGCCAACCTTGCAATCTTCAAGTCCTGCTTGGATGGCGAGTAGTCCTCATTTGAGCATCCCTGAGATAGGCGAGCTTGAAGTGTCTGTTTGGCCCATGATCAATCCACAATGTGTCTACAAACTGCTACGTCAGGCAGCGTCAAAGAGAACTTGGCCAGTGGCCATAGGGTCTGTATCAAGTCTGTCACTACTCCAAGTTGCCCTTGTGGTGAGGGAACTCAAGAGCTTGGACACGGAGGCAATCTACTATTGTATGCACAGTCAACTCTATGTGATCCCTGCCACATTGCAGAAAAGAGAAACCAATTGTTGTGTCCAAGGCATCCCCACCTTTGGCTGCTAGGAAAAGAACATGTACTCTGAAGCAAGTTGCCTTGAGGTCAGGAGATGGCCATGCACCTGCAGCCAGCCATCAGTTGAACGGGCACTTGTTTGTGAAATGGTGCCAGCGTGTGCACCATGAGTCTGTCTGTTGTGCCTGGCCAGCCTTGGTAGGCTGAGTCTGTGGCATGGCTCGTGTTCTCCTGCGAGGACAAGCCTTCCCAAGATGGCCCTTATGTCTACATATGAAGCACTAGTCCCGAATACTCCACGCTCTCGCAGAACCATCCACCACTCACCCTAGGCAGTAGGACTACCTTCGGGAGAGAGTGGGTGTCCCAAACCAAAACATGTACCGGAGGTATACCTACTGTCGTGCGCAATGTCTCCAAGAGGTCCCAATCTAAGAACCAATCCTGGATAACAGCAAGACGTACTCTCTCCTCACGTCGAAGAAGCAGACCGAAATGGGAAAGTCTGCCTTCTTGACAAGAACATCGGAAGCTTTGACCAGGGAAACCATGGCATCACTGTCAAAAATGGGCCTTGACAACTCGGATGGCCTGCGGGCTCATCGAAATGACCTTGGTTGCCATCTCGGGAGTCTCAAACACGATATGGTAGTAGCCATGCCCGAGGAACTATACGTCAATGATCTTTAAGAGAAGGCGGACCTGGAAGAGATCACACACCTCATCTCTACTGGGGTGAGTGCCGATAATCTTGCAGATGACAGAAGTGGCTTGAAGGCACTCCACCTCTACTGCAAGGCTCACTTGCTCTGTCAGCGAAAAGGCAAGTCGGATGGTGGGCTCTGCGGGGTTGGCTTCATGTGAGTCCCTTTGAGGCTGGGCAAGAGCCTCCATCTGTGTCTAAAGCCGAAGCCAGTATCTTCAGTCATTATGAGTCAGTTGTAGTGCTCTCTACAGAATACTAGTCGGAGTCTAGAGTCAGCACCACCCCTCCATTGCACCTTAGCCTTTGCACTCCCATTGTACGTGTACTCCGAGTCTTGGTCTCGAGCTTGGAGTGCTGCCAACTGGTCATTAGCGATCAATCTCTTGTCATGGGCTTGTAGTAGCTGTTTAGCAGTGCCAATACAGTGAGTCGCTCCTTTTTCTCAGTATGTTAAAAGTGTTCTCGTATGGTGTTTTGTGGTGTGCTTTGACTGTATTGCAGTGTATCCACCTTGCTCTCTGAGTGTTCAGCTATGGACGTGTGTGCGTGTGTGTGTGAGAGAGCTTCACATGGATTCGACCGATCAGTGTATATATAAGCGTCGGAAAGCCATGTAAACTTCGGAGATGGATGCTTTGAGTCTTATCAAAGAATGTTTGCATGAGGGCTTCAAAGATGCACGTCAAACCTGAGAAGGATCCGCTCCTGTCATGGAAGTGCGCATCCCTATACAGGAGCTTATGGATCCTGTTGCTCAATATGCACTCAACGCGGTGATTCTTTTTTTCTCGGGTAGAATGCCTACGGCTCAGGATGTAGGCCAATGGGTTGATTGCCTACTCAAACGGCAAGCAGTCCGAGGGGTTTACTTTGGAGCGCGAGGGTTCTACGAAGTCTTGCTGGCTGACATGGATGCTCGGGATGCTCTGCTGGAAATGTCTCCTCTTTTCTTCAATACGCAGATGACTCATGTGCTGCCCTGGGCTCTTATCAAGGACTATCAAAGTCTCATTCGTTACAAGTGTCCTGTCTGGGTTGAGGTGGTCGACTTTCCTCGCACTTGGCGTCATTTTCTTCCTTTGTTGGCTGCTCAACTGGGTAAAGTCATTTGCCCTCCTAAGCTGGACGCAAACACAAACCGTTTTTGTATTCTGTGGGACACGGATTTTCCCACTCCAGCAGGTATTTCGATCGATTCCAGGGATGCAGTGGTTGGAAAGCGCCCATTTAAGCTTAAATGGGGCAAGTTTGCAAATTCTTGCTTCCGATGTGGCAAATTTTGTCATATGCAGTCCGAATGTCCGAACCAAATCTGCAACCACCTCCTTCAACCCTCCCTGCCCCTCAACCTCGCTTGCCTTCGAAATCTTCTACTGAGGTTCAAACTAAAGGAGTCAAATGGCAGACTCAAGCTCGTCAAGAGGCTTTTGTAGATAAAGGATGTGCTTCTAAACAATTCTTTCAGCATTTGCATCACTCGAGGCAGTCTCAAGCTATACGGAGAGTTAAATTACCATCAGGGGAGTGGACCTCCACTTTCTGAGAGCTAGCACTAGCCCTACACTCTCATTATGGCAAGATTTTTGAGGCCCCTTCTCCTCCCACGAGAGAGCTCGCCAAGCACGTCACATGTTTCTATCACATGTTACATCCATTCTTTCGATGCGGCAGGCTCAAGACTTGGAAGCTGTTTACACTGAGTCGGAATTGTATGCCAGCTTGCTTGATTTGGGTCGTTTGGAATATGCAAAATATACTCGACAGGATGTCTTAATCATGCAGATCGACATTGAAAAGGCATTTGATTTTGTTCTTTGGGATTACATCGCGGATACCATGAGACGTTTGGGCGTTGGGCCTAGTCTATCCCGTGTCGTGCTTTTCTTGTATGCATACAGTACTTCTGCAGGCTTGCTGGATGGTTTTCTCACAGAATCTTGGACTTTGGGACGGTCGGTAAGGCAGGGCTGCCCTCTGAGTGCTTTGCTTTATGCTATCGCTACTCATCCCTTGTTTATGTATTTGGATTCCTTGACCTCCACTGATAGGCTACATGGCCTGCCTTTACCTTCTGGTCGACAGTTTGCTGGTCAGGCTTATGCAGATGACTCTTTGTTCATGCCTCGTAATAACTATGATGATGTACAGTAGATTATGCATACTCTTCACTTGTTTGGATTGGCAGCAGGTCTCAAAGTTAACTTTTGCAAATCCAAGCTATTGTCTCTGAAAGAGTGTGACTAGCATAAGATATTGTGGCCTGGGGAGATTGTTCCTCCACATGTTCTGGTTCACCATTTGGGTTATCTGCTGGGTTGGAATGTATCGGCTATGAAGAAAATGGATTGGGTGATCCAACGTCTGCATTCCAAGTTGAATTATTGGAAATTGTCCACGTGGCCACTTCATGTGCGTCTCAGGATTGTCCAATGCATCCTTGTGGCTTATCTACAGTTTTACTTGCCTTTGTTATCCTGGCCTCGATTGCGCTTGCAATCCCTCATGTCCAATATTTTAGAGTATTTTTGGTGGACCTCGTCTAGCAAGAGGGGCCTTCGGTTTCTATCTATGGACAAGCTGTGTTCTCCCAAGCGGCTCAGAGGGTTGAATATTTTGGACTTGAGACGTCATCTTCTGGCTCGGAAAGCTATGTTGTTGTCAGTTTTGGTGGAGCAGCAGCAACACTGGGCTCTCATGGTCACACATTTGTGTTTGCACATTGTCACCCCTTCTTTTGGTCGTTGGAAACCGACTTATTGGGATGTTGTTTTTGGGAAGCTTGAAGGACACATTCCTGGATGTCCATTTACTTCTTCTCTAATTGTTGATTGGAAGGTTGTCACTTCGCATTTGGCCTGGATGGTCGACAATCCTCTGGGGGTAATTCTCTTTGCCTGGAGGGTCTGCATTGGAGCAGGGTTTTTGCTTCGACTTTGGTTCAACAGTCTCCTCGCCAAGCGTATTTTCTTTCCCAAAAAGGAATCTGTCAGGTGCATCAGGTGGTTGATGACTTGGGTTATGTTCTTTCTTTCGTTGATGCCGTCTCCCGCTTTCGGTTGGGCCTTCACTATTCTCCTCTCTGGCGGGAGATTCAAAGGATGCTTGCTGCTCATTCACCCATTCCTCCTCTGGATGTGGACTCTCGCTTCTCTGATTGGAATCTGTCTACTACTAGATTGAACTGCATCTCAGCTGCCAGTGTCTATGCCATCCTTCAGTCTGATGCATGGATTGTGCATCGGGGTAATCAGCTGTGGTCGCTTTCCGAGTCATCCTTGAGGTGGCAACACACATTGTCTCGCATTTGGCAGAGTCATCTGCCTCTGAAGGAACGTGTTTTCTTGTGGCGGTGCTTGGTGGGAGCTCTACCTGTTGGCAGTGTGTTGCATGCTCGGCATATTGCGCCTTCCCGCTGCCCCAGATGCCTTGAAGCTGAGGAGACCGTGCCACACTTACTGTGGTGTTGTCGTCACTCCAGAGCCTTCATTCGGCAAGTGTTGACTGCTCTTCGACTGCGTTTTCCTTCCGGCTCTTTTCACAAACGATTTTGGCTTTTTGGGTCACCACAATCTCAGTTTGCGGTCTTATTCACCAGGGTCAGATTTTGGACTATGTGGGCCATCTGGCATCATAGGAACTCCTTAATGTTCCAGGGCACTTTTGTTGACCCCTTTCCCTATTTCAAATTATCTCTTGGTCAAGCGCTGCATTTTGCCTATGACGCTGGAGACATCACTCTTATATCTATATGATTTACTTTTGACTGTTTCTAGCCTTCAGAGCCTCATAGTGCTCCGTGTTTTATATCCCTTTCTTTTCGTGGGTTTTCCTCGCTTTGAGGTTTCCCACTCGTCAATTAATCAAAGCAGATTTACAGAAAAAAAGAGTGTGTGTGTGTGTGTGTGTGTAGACTTCATCATATTGCATAGAGGCAACCCCTCTCACAGAGACCACAAGACTTACTGTCCTACTACAGGTGCCCTCAGGTTTACCAAATGGCAGCTGGACGATCTCAAGTGTCCAAACGAGGGTCTTAGAAATCAATCATAAAAATGCACAATCATGAGTGTCTGGGGCTATTTCTGTTCAATGAATACTGCCAGTCTCGTGACTTCCTTGGCTAGCACACTGTAGCATAGATGCAATCTGCCACCAAATCTGCTTAACTTAATGCCAGACCCATATGCAACAGTGCTTGAAGTGCTGAATTGTAGTAGGTATTTTCGAAGCATGGTGGACTTCGTGTTTATTGACTGCATACTTTGGTCGTTCAATTAGCAATAAAGTATTTCTTTTTCTGCTTTTAGGAATGAAAGAGTGTGTTTTTTCCTCTTGACAAAACCTTTTTTTGTATTTTGGAAAGGTTCTGACTGCTTGTATTGCAACTAAAGAATGGACGGGAGTGTTCTGGACATGGGAAGAGTTTGAGAAGACGGGGATGAAACCGAATGGTGCCACCTTTGGTCTAACTATAGAGGTGAGGTTGCAATATAGGATCCCTCACCCCCCCTTCCTCTTCCCCAAAAACAACCCACCACCATCATCAACAAAAAAGCCACCTTCATCCCCCCTTCTTTCTTAGCTTCCGTGCTAAGATACCTACATGTTCTAATCTGACCAACAGCAATTGAAATGCTTAAAAATTTCCTGGACTTGCAGGCTATGGTGAAAGCGAAGAGTTTTGATCAGGTGGTTCGATTTTACAAAAGAATGGAACGGGCTGGATTTCCTCCAAATGCACAAACTTATACATGTAAAGCTAGTTCTCTTTTTGGCTGATGAAACCAGAAAAAACCACAGCTAGGGAAGCACAGGTTTGTTTTCTAATCTGTTTCATAAATTGCAGGTCTGGTAGAGGCTTTTGGAAATGAAAAAATGATTGAGGAGGCATCAGAGCTAGTGAAGGAGATGGAAGCATCAGGAATTGTTGGAACTGCAAGTGTGTACTTTGCATTGGCATGCAGCTTTTGCATAGCAGGAAAATTGAAAGAGGCTCTTGCCCAGGTATGTTCACTGTTCCCTCATGTACGATAAATGTGACGGTCTTCTGTTTACTGTTTGGACAAATCAGCAACGACGTTGTAGCTATTATCCAAGCTATGCATGTTTAAGGTCTTGCACTGGACAAAGCAGTATATTCAAAATTGCACAGTGCAAGTTTTGTAGTCCTAATTAAATTGTTGTTTTGTTGTTGACACTTCATTCCGAGTCTTTTAGGTTGTGGATTCTCTGTCTTGCCTGCAAAAAAAGCCATACTTTGATTTGACAAAAAGTCAACTGTTTTTTGTTGACACATGTTGTCAAGGAGTAGTTACCGCATCAGGTTCACAAGTTTCTTTGTTTGCGTTAGGTGTATATTGTTATGGTGTAGGGTGCTGTGCTGCGTGAATGTTTGGCATCTGATGTACTTCTAAGAGCAATGGTTACTTTGTTACTCTTTGTGGAGTGCCATATGCATAACACTTCTGTATTTTTTCATGCATCCAAATGACGCTTTGCTATCCAAATGACACTTTGCTTTTTGCACATGACACATACACATTGAATAGTTTATGGGATGCCCTTGCTACCTTTTGCTTGATCGCTGGTGCGCTCATCAACTGGCACAAGTCTTTTAGTTTTCTTGCAGGAGTTGACAGGCATGGGGTGGACAATTTCACATGGCTGCAAAGAGGATAAACTTGCAGATATTTTCATGTCACCATTGATGTGTCTAATGAGCAGGAGTTTGAGCCTCTATCAAGAGGAAGCTTTGTCATTGGTCTTTCTTGCATTCGTCTTTGACTGCAGAGCCCTTGTGGTGAATCAAGCCCTTGCGACAACGTGGTTTACTACATCCTGCATGACTTTTCACTGGAGTCATGGCATGTCTGCGCCACCTAGTGCACAACTTTCTGTTGAGTGGTTAAGATGGGTCTAAGTAAGCTTTGAGGAAATGCAGTTACTTTCTAAAAAAACGAGTTTCTTTTTGGAAAAGCAGATGCTTTCCCGTTAAGGAGTCTATGTTTGCATTGCATCTGTGCATAGCCAAGACCATGCCGCGGACGACCCCTATGGCTGCCCAAAGTGCACCAAACGTCTCGTGGACCAAGTAGGCGAGTTCCATTGCGAAGAAGTGCCTTTGGAGGTTGTTTCCATTGCGACAAGCTGCTGTTTTTCTCTGTTTTCAGCCCATAAATGTCGTAGACGAGGTTGATTTACAAGAAGGAGACCCAAGAGCACACCTCTTCTGTGTGTAGGATTGGAAGAGAGGATTCTCAGCGTAGAGATCTCTTCTGGGGATGAGTGTTTGTTTGCACAGGACACTTACTCTGCACAAGAAAGTAGGAGCATAGGAAGGCATGAGCCTCTACGGGAGAAAAGAGCTCTGTGGCAACAGAGCCAGATCAGCGCAAGGGTTTCGCACCCTAGATTTCGGGATTGGATCCTTAGATCCGAGAGTGGTAGACTCTCAGTTGGGATCCAGGAGTAAAGATTTTATTTTTGTTTTTTGTTTTTTTTGAGGGCGAGAAAAGGGGTTGTATTCTGTGTATATAAGAGACTTTGAGAGACTTTGAGAGACGCTCAATGGCCTATCACCAAGAGGAAGTACAAAGGAGGAGTGACAATGTGTAGGCTATTTCGTCCGAGTTACGACCAGTTGATATTGTGCTAATTCTTTCTATCTTTTGTGGTGCGTATGCCCTATCAACTACCTCATTTTTGTGCTAATTTTTCCGATTTAATGCTTCTTTTAGTGCTAGGCTTCATTATGGCTGAGTCTGCCCTTGATCTCCAGAGTCATGACAGAAACTCAGTACGTTGAACTTTGTGTTGATACATGTTCGTGTGTGTGCGCGTGTGGTGTGTGTTGTGTTTGGGAGCATATGTTAGTACCTAGTTCTACACCCACTATTGGGCACGGACAACGTTAGTGGGGATGTCGTGGTATTTAGTCAATACTATGCATGATGAAGCTGATGGTTATATTGTCTTGTGGGTGACTACCATTGGTCTGTACCTTGCACTTTACTTTTAAGGGTGAATCTGGGCTTATCCTGGATTCATCTAGGTATATGTAAACATCAAGGTAGTATGTATGATGAATGTAAAATGAACCACTGTGAAGGTGCATAATGCCATGTGATGTGACCCTGATCCCAACGGAAAAGAATTGACAAACGCCCCCATGTGTGAGGAAAGACGCATCAAGGCTGCTCTGCTGCCCTAGAGGAGCCTGCGAAGAGTATGCAGGAGCTCTGTCCAGATGGCTATCAAAATAATGCACGTAGAGGAGGATTGTGAGCCCAGAATGTGTGCACATCGAGCCTTCCACATGGTCCAAAGCGTGATACTGCATATGTGGTGAAAATTGTCTCTCGTTGGCAGAAATCCAACTGTTGACTTTCATCTGGAATCACTTGTAGAGTGCCCGGTCTGTAACCCAAGGGGGTAAGCAGGAAGACCAGATCTGTGGGCAAGCCTTAAAAAAAGGTGTGTGACCCTGGAAACTGCAAAAGCCATGCAATTGGCCCCCATGTCACGAATCCATCATGGATGCCCACTCTACTCAACAAACAACAAATTTCCATCCACACTTGCTACGCATAAGGACAAACCCAGAAACATTGCCTCAAAGACTCGAGCTCTGAAGTACATCTTTGACAAGTCGGATCATGACCGGTGACTGCTGACAAGTATCAATAGGCAATCCTGCATGTGCTATCATCCACATGAAAAAATATATCTTGCGGGGAGGATGCGTTGATCCTGCCATACCTTTGACTGTTGTGAACGGTGAGGAGGGTGGCATGTCTATGAAAGAAGCCTCCTCCCGAGCGAGACAGACCACTCAAAAAGGGTAGAGAGGCTCCATCATCGCTCAACGTAGGCCGCTGCCTCACCACAATCCCAGTCCAACTGAACAAGTGGCGTTCCTTGCCAAATCCACAATCTCCAAAGTCCTCAACAGTGAAAACAGAGTCAACACATACCTCCTCTGGAAAGAACCTACCACTCTAACAGGTTGCCAATGGGCAATCGATTGTTGATCAGGCGAAACCTCACCCTATAACTCCAATATGATGTGACGTCCAAGATGGCGAGTCTCCGCAATGCTAAAGAGGAGAGTCCCCTATTGAGCAACAATCGAGTCTCCTAAGTGAGGATCGAAGTACACCCACCATCCGTGATGAGAAAGTAAAAGAGTCTGTCCCCCACTGAGGGCCTGCCTGCCAGTCATGTGGAATAGCCTCGTCAATCTCTCTCATAGGGGCAGCAACCCCTCTGCGGATCCCGTAGGTAGCTCCAATCACATGTGCCCCAACCAAGGAGGCATCTAACCAACATTGTAAAGAGCCTGCTAGCCCATCATCCCATCTCAGCCATTCAATGTATGTCCGCTCGCCTAGCTGATGGCCTTGTGAATCTGTCACATATGCATTCCATACATGTGGCTACCTCGCTACCTCCTCGACACACGAAGGCAGGTGGCGAATCAAAGGAAGACATAATTCCAAATCCGTGCAGCGCGTAAATGATGACAAATCGGATGTATCCAAGGGTGCATTTGTGAAGATGAATCTGATGATCGGGTGCCAAACACCGGTAGTATCTAAAGATCCAAAGTGAGGAGAGGTATGTGACAGCATGGTGCAGAAACTACCCCTGGAAACAATTCGCGTACTATGAGCTTCGTAAGCAATGCCTTGTTGTACATCTCTGGATCAATAATCCCTAGTCCTCCCTCCTCTCTAGGCAAAATGAATGTGTCTCAATGACTTCGTGGTCAAGTGTCATACGACGAAACATGTAAGCATTACGCTGACTCCACAGGGTCCAATAAGCCCAGTATCTAACCTACATAAAGAAGACCGCAAAACGCTGTAGGGCCGAAGAGAAAATACCAAATACCCAGAACCTTTTGTGAAAAACAACCCTAGGAAAGCAGAGCCGCATACAGGCCGATACACAACGAAGGAAGTCTTTAGTAATGCAGCAATCCCACAACAGGTGGCAAATATCCTCTTCTGCAATGGAGCAACGGACGCAAGAGGAGGGGCGAATATGACGCACCCTAAGAAAAGTGCCAACAAGAAGCACTCTAAGCAAACAGCGCCAAAGAAACAGTCGCTCCTTCAAAGGCAGACGGCTTTTCCACAAGGCAGAGAGAAGCTTCCTCCACCAGAGATCAGATTTATGATGTGCCAAAGGGCATTGCAATGATCAGCAAGCCATGATTGTGGTAGAAGAAGAGCATAAATTCGAGCCGTAGAAATATCTCGAAAAGGCTTTCCCGAAGATCCCAATCAGACATGCGATCACCAGCAGGTAAAGCCGAAACTGGCAAAAAGTCAAGCAACATACTTTGAAGTTCTCTCCAAAACTGACGGTAATGCATGCCCAATCCAAAACGACGAACGGCGAATGGAAACTCAAAGGTATATCCAGCCTCATCGACTACATCCTCAACCACACGAATACCACGGCCGGAGAGAAAGTAAGCCTGGCAAGGGGAGCGGTCGACCAAAGTAAGAGAAAATGCTCGGCTCCAATGGAGACTCTCCAAACGAATCGAATCACCTTCCTGCCGAGGATTCCATGAAAGATGAATCGTGACCTCTTTCTAGGCAGACAGCAAGAGGACAGCCAGGAATGTACCCTTCCATCTTGCCGAAAACCACCTCCCAGATAGATGGTTGACAATGGCCAAAAGAGGAAGTAACAACATGCTGACCAAGGTATGCAAACATAAGAGTCCAAGGCTGAATTTGTTGCGCAAGTGTAGGCAACAACGTAGCTTTCCGAGCAAGAACATGCCTACGCAAATCCAAGATGTTAAGGCCACCCAGGCGTTTAGGAGTGCAAAGCTTCTCCATAGACATCAAGCACAAGCCTTTTTTCTGAGTATGGGTCCGCCACAGATGGGACAATAGAACGACGAGGCCAATGCATCAGTGGCAAAAAGAACTGAACATATGCCAACAAGATGCTCTGAACAATTCGCAGACAAACATGTAACGGCCAAGTGGATAACTTCCAGTAGTGTAATTTGACATTCAAACGTTGCATAACGCAATCCACTTTCTGAGAATGAGTGACATTCCATCCAATTGGGTAACCCAAATGCCTCGTAATCATGTTTGGAGAAACAATCTCACCTTGCCACAATAGAATTAGAAGAACAAAGGGGCAAAAGCTTTGATTTACAAAAGTTGACTTTAAGCCAGCCGCAATGCCAAAAAGCTCCAAAAATTCCATAATCACTTCAACACCAGCCTTTTGATTACGAGGCATAAACAACGGGCCAACGAAGGTACGACCCAAAGGTAACTGCAAACCATGAAGACGCTCAATAGAAGTCAAGTGATCAAGATAAACCAACAGTGGGTGAGTGGCTATAGCAGAGTTATAGCCTCAACAAAAAACAAAAAGAAGTAGGCTACCAGGGGAGGGACTTCACGTCCAGGATAGCAGAGTTGCTACTAAGATTTCTACGGAAGAGGACTGTGGGAATAGATTCAAAATATTTATAGGAATGTCATTCCCTGAGTCTGAAAGGTGAGTCCAGGAGTAAGATTCCCAAGGAGGGACTTCATGTCCAAGATATCAGAGTTGTTGCTAAGATTTCTACGGAAGAGGACTCTGGACATAGAGTTATAGGGATGCAATGCCCTAAGTCTGAGTAAGGTATTGAGGTTCCTAGGACTAGGGGTTTTGCCGTGAGATTAGGAAGCAGAGGCTTCCGAGTACCATCAAGTCTGATCTAGAACGGACATGGTAATATGTTTGGTTCAAGTGCTTGTATAAAGACTTCTTCGTAATAGTAAAGATAGAGGGGGAGAGGGACCAACCCATCTTTGGTCCCCAATACTCTCTCTCTCTCTCTCTCTCTCTCTCTCTCTCTCTCTATATATATATATATATATATATATATATATATATATATATATATATATATATATATATATAATTTTATTTATATATATATATATAAAATATAATTATATATATATATATATATATATATAATTATTATTATTTATTTAATTATATAATTTATTTATTTATTTACTTATTTATATTTATATCGATTGGCTTCAGTATCAAGTGATAAATTCTATTTATGAGGCTCACAAATGATCTGAGGGTCCTATTTATAGGATTCCTTAATAGCCCTAACCATAGGGCCATGTTCACATTTGACATAGCTTAAGTGCCCATCCTGATGTCTAGGGACATAACACTTCCCCCTAATTTTTAATTGTTGTCCTTAGCAATATCCTCAGTTATGAAACCAGGGAAATGTTTTGTCAAATGATTGCATCAATTCCCAAGTTACAGTGGACTCACATCTATGCTTCTACTCGATCAAATACTCGGGGTAAGAAGTCTTTCGAGACCACTTGACCCTTTGATCAAAAACTGATTCGGGTTCAAGTGGAATGTAAGAAGCGGTGTCCTCTAAACTCGGGACTTCCTCGAGAGGAACAACTTGTTCATCCTCTCCCAACCACTCCTTCAAGCGGCTAATGTGAAGCACCGTGCACGTGATGGACAGTAATGTTGGAGGGTGGATCCAATTTGTAGGAGACATTACTAATCTTCTTGATAATTTGGAATGGCCCACAATATCGCGAAGATAATTTTGAGCATTGGCCAATATGGAGTTCAGAATCCTTAGGTACCTTTAGGTACACCCACATTCCCTCCTGGAGGTCACGAGGTTGTCGATGTTGGTTAGCATATAAGGTAGCCCAATCTTGAGTGGTCTTTATGCTTTCCTTAGTGATCACGAGCATTTCTTGCATGTTGTGCGAGAAATCGGCCCAATGGCAATTGGTGGCTTCAACTCATAATGGTACATAAGCATGAACAGGCTATAACCAGTAGCCGAGTGTATTGTTATAAGCAAATTCAATCTGTGGGAGATAACGTTCCCATCAAATTGATGACAAGAGACATATGCGTTGTTAGGAGTTTTTTGGAGCAAGGGATTGCGCATATGTACATATACATGTATGGTGCATCGAATAAAGGATTGCCCAATTTCCATAGCCAGGTGGTTACGTGGGGCCCACATGTGTACAGGTAGGACAGCATGTACATAGTGCATCGATTTTCACTATTACCAGTACCACTGTGTTTTTCTACAATAATGAGGAGTTTATAGCGCGTAAAACTTCTCGAGGAAGCTATCCGCGGGCCGACGACGTGAGGTCAGCAGGTGCGTCAGATGGCATCTAGTGGCGTTAGGAGGGCGAACGAGGTCAATATTTGCACGCGGATGAGGACGGACACAACGTGGGTGTTTTCTTGTGAGAGTTCTGCAGAAAGGTCATCATGAGGACCACTTTTTGGGGCCACTTCACGTGGTTGCGGGATGCATTATTTGGAAAAACTGAGTGCCAGGTGTGCGGATGATGCAAAAAGGGTGACAACTATGCACTGCGAGGTCAGTTTTTGACCTGTTCGGGGTCCGTTTGAGGTCATCTAAAAGGCCAAGGGTGCCCAAGTAATAAAGCTAAGTGTGGGAACTGAAAAAATAGAGAGAAGACCAGAAAAAACGTGGAGAAGAGAGGAGGAACAGCTGCAGGTGTGTTTTTGCTCATTTTGAAGCCTGTTTTGGCCGTAAACTGCTCATCCGAGGTCGGATTTGAGCACTTTGACATTGTAGACTTGGGTTTTGGGCCGTTCCGGACGCGATGGCGCTGTCCATTTTGCCAAATTCCTCACTCTTTTCCTGCTGTTTTTCTGTGTAAGTTTCTCCTATGAGCGAAGTTTCTGCTCCAGTTTGTGATTGTATCTGGCTTATTTTACCTATATTGTGTGAGTTGTTTGCCCCATTGGTGTTGGCCCAAGCTCAATTGTATCTAAACATCAGAAATTCTCCTCTTTTGAGCTGAGTTTTTTGGGTGTGTGTGTGTGTATGTGTGTGTCTGTGTGGAGTGGGCAAGTGGATAGTCTCTCTCCTCTCACTCCAGAGGTGTGTTCCCTGTCTCGGCCAGGTGTGTTGTGTAAGCCGAGTGGTGCCCCATAGTGTGTGTGTGTGTATCTTCCCAAGAGTGTGTGTCGGATCGTTATAGAGGCGCTGTGTGTGTTTTCATCCCGCTCACATTCTTTTGGTGCCCCCACGGAGGATCTTCTTCGAGTACCTTCTGCGTCGAGCTTCAAGCTTCGAGATTCGGGGTTACAGGTTGCAGGTTGCAGATTACAGGTTACAGGTTACGGTTACAGGTACAGATACTGGTACAGGTGATTCACATAGGTACAGGTAGCTGGAGTACAGTGATATACTAGCAGTGATGTCACTTGCAGTTGTTGTGGGAATGCATCACTTGGCGCCTATTTGAGCGCATTGTCTGCTGAATTGTACGTTACTTGTGGAAACTGCCATTGTACGCATTTGTGGAGCCATACTTGGTTGTATTTGGCAGTCCCAGCCATTTCTGAGACTTGGTCTGGAAGATAGTCATTTCTGAGACTTGACTATATGCGATTTGCATTAGCCTTCGTGTGAGGGTCGATAGCGTGAGGTTTTTATTGAGCTGGGAGATTCTCAAATGTGGAGATCCTTTCGGTGATACAGGTAGCTGGAGCACCCTTTTTGTGACCTCGCCATAGGCTATGTACTAGTGATTCCTACTTGATGCTCGGGTTCTATTGTTGACAGTTTATGCATACATAGACAGTCTATATTTTGGGTTCCTACTGCTCTACTTCTGGGGAAACTCTGTCGAAATTTTCCGAAGTTATGATGGCTGGTTTTTTGGTATTTTGAGCCATTTATGTTGTTATGCTGCTGAAATTTTGGCAAAATCAGAGGTTGAGTCAGGTGTGCCTTCTTGGGAGCTTCATGGTTGGCTTTAATGGATGATCAAAATGGCCCTCAGTTCACTCCTTTTCATTTAACTCAAAGAATTCAGATTAATGTTCATGTGTCTAGGAAGATCTTTTTCCAGCAGCGCATAGTCTTTATGTTTGGGCCAAGAAGATTGAGAGAGATCCTGGAATGTCCTTTGCCTGTTGTAATTCCGATGATCAACTATGAAAACTTATTTGATGTGCATGTGTTTGTTCTCATCTAAAGCTGAGCTCCATTGAGGTTTCTGGGGATTGGTTAGTAAAAAGTTTTGGGTTCTTGCACGTGTGTTCGAAGGGGTTCTCAAAGCATTAAACTTGGGTAGCCATGGCTTTCTCTTATCCGGAATTTCATGGAAGAAGTGGTGAAGATGCGGAAGACTTTCTAGAGCAAGTCGAGGTGGCATGCATAAGCAACAAAATGTGTGATGAGGACAAGATTTTGAGGCTATTTGGATTGCTTTTGAAAGATGAGGCCCGTGTTTGGTTCATGGATTTGGAAGCTAAAGAAGCAGTGGCTTCTTCTTATGGTTTGAGTCTTGACAAGTTTATAGAAGCTTTTTTGGAGCGTTTCCAGGTTTTTGAAGATGCAAATGCAGTATGGAATGAGCTCAATGCTCTTAAGCAAGGTTCTTGTCAAGGTGTTGATGCCTATGTACAAGGTTTTACAGATTTATGGACTCGTTGGTGTGTTGCTCTTAGGATGAAACCCCCCTTGTTCATTGAAGAAAAGTTTTTTTGTTGGTGGTTTGTCACCTTGGTTGCGGTTCGAGGTTGAGTTGAAGAGGCCCGAGTCTTTTGAAGATGCGGTATGCATTGCAAAGCACAAGGAATGGAAGTGTAAGCGTCTTGAGGAACATGGTATTAGTACAGGTATGCATGTGCAAGGTGGATTTGACATGGAAGATGAAGTTAAGCCTAAGCAGGTGAAAAGTAGCCTATCCTATGATGTTTCTCGTTTCTTCCCAAGGTCTATTGTGAAGCGTAAAGAGGTCTTGCAGGTTGACAGGTTTATGGAAGAGCCTAAAGAGGTGAGTAACGCTTTGGATACAGGATTGAAAAGTCTTGAAGAGGATGCATTGGCTACTTGTGTACCTTGTGATTCTGGGGTGAGTGTGAGGTTGAGGTTATTGATGATGAGCACGTATCTTTGGATACTAGTTCCTTGGAAATTAGGGAAGAGGGCAAGGTTGAGAGCCATTTTGTGGATTTGTTGGATGTGGAGCTTATTTTGAAGCCATATTTTGATGTATGTGCAGTGATTGAACCGATTTATGAGCATGATTGTGGTTTAGAGCAGAGATCTGTATTCTTGGAGACTGATGAACCCATGCTAGAAGCTATGGATAGTGGTGTAGCCATAGATTATTTGATGTGGATGAAGTTATGTGTGATGATGAGTATGCTTATGATGATGAGAAGGGGTTTGGCATATATGAGTCCAATCTCAGCTATGTGGATGCCTATGCTAGGGATATGTGTGCTGCGGGGATACTTTTGTGCTTTGGATATCAACAAGTTTACCTTCACACAATGCTTTTAGCTACTTGGGTGCATGATTTTCAGGTTGTTGCTATGGCTGGTGAAGCCAAGATGCCAGGTGATGAGTCACTTGAGTTGTCTCTATCGGTTGGGTTGAATGTGGCATGCAATATTTATGCGTTTGGAACTCCAGATAGGGCGGATGTGTTAGTTGGATATGCCTATGGTGCATTTTGGTTGATTGTTAACAAATGTAGGTGTGGTGTTTTGATGCTTCTTGTGAATGAGGCAATATGCCTTTGGCCTTTTGATCCAGGTGGAATGAGCATCTACTAGTGCTGCTGCTGAGCATGAATGCTCTAGCAGGCTAGGGGGTGGGCAAATTATGTTAGGAGTTTTTTGGAGCAAGGGATTGCGCATATGTACATATACATGTATGGTGCATCGAATAAAGGATTGCCCAATTTCCATAGCCAGGTGGTTACGTGGGGCCCACATGTGTACAGGTAGGACAGCATGTACATAGTGCATCGATTTTCACTATTACCAGTACCACTGTGTTTTTCTACAATAATGAGGAGTTTATAGCGCGTAAAACTTCTCGAGGAAGCTATCCGCGGGCCGACGACGTGAGGTCAGCAGGTGCGTCAGATGGCATCTAGTGGCGTTAGGAGGGCGAACGAGGTCAATATTTGCACGCGGATGAGGAGGACACAACGTGGGTGTTTTCTTGTGAGAGTTCTGCAGAAAAGGTCTTCATGAGGACCACTTTTTGGGGCCACTTCACGTGGTTGCGGGATGCATTATTTGGAAAAACTGAGTGCCAGGTGTGCGGATGATGCAAAAAGGGTGACAACTATGCACTGCGAGGTCAGTTTTTGACCTGTTCGGGGTCCGTTTGAGGTCATCTAAAAGGCCAAGGGTGCCCAAGTAATAAAGCTAAGTGTGGGAACTGAAAAAATAGAGAGAAGACCAGAAAAAACGTGGAGAAGAGAGGAGGAACAGCCGCAGGTGTGTTTTTGCTCATTTTGGAGCCTGTTTTGGCCGTAAACTGCTCATCCGAGGTCGGCGGATTTGAGCACTTTGACATTGTAGACTTGGGTTTTGGGCTGTTTCGGACGCGATGGCGCTGTCCATTTTGCCAAATTCCTCACTCTTTTCCTGCTGTTTTTCTGTGTAAGTTTCTCCTATGAGCGAAGTTTCTGCTCCAGTTTGTGATTGTATCTGGCTTATTTTACCCATATTGTGTGAGCTGTTTGCCCCATTGGTGTTGGCCCAAGCTCAATTGTATCTAAACATCAGAAATTCTCCTCTTTTGAGCTGAGTTTTTTGGGTGTGTGTGTGTGTATGTGTGTGTCTGTGTGGAGTGGGCAAGTGGATAGTCTCTCTCCTCTCACTCCAGAGGTGTGTTCCCTGTCTCGGCCAGGTGTGTTGTGTAAGCCGAGTGGTGCCCCATAGTGTGTGTGTGTATCTTCCCAAGAGTGTGTGTCGGGTCGTTATAGAGACGCTGTGTGTGTTTTCATCCCGCTCACAGCGTGAAGCATGTCCCCATCGTCTGATTAGTGTGTTTCATTTGTTCAAACTTCATGAGTTTCAGGATCCGAGGACGACATGAACGAACGGGTCTCCAATTTTTGGAAGACCGTTTACCAGAAATTACCAATGGAATTGGGATCATGGTCACTGACAGTTTCCTTCGGCAAACCATAGAGATTATATCTTATCAACAGGCACACATACTTTGCCTTGCTTGAAAAGTTATCTACCACAAATGGGATACTTTTCTGCTACCTTTCGCTCCCTAGCAAGGTGGCGGGCATTTGGACCGCCATTGCTCTTTGGGCTACGTAATCTCTAATTTCAGGATCTATCCGGCAATGCCCTTTGAGAGAGAGATAGAAGTCAGTCAAGATTTCAATAAACGAAGGAACATTCACCTCCAAGATCCTACTAAGGGCATCGGCCACCACATTGGTAGCGCCCTTACAGTAGCGTATCTCAAAGTCAAACTCTTGCATGAGCTCGGCCCACCTTGCCTTGTGACCTCAAAGGCCAAGTTGATCATAGAGATATTTCAAAGAATGGTGGTCAGTCCATACCACAAAGTGGGCATCGTAGAGGTAATGACGCTATCAAATTGGTATTTGGGAAGGTGAAGTCAAATTGGCTCTGGCCTTGACTGGATGTAGAAGCACATTGCTTTGGGCAATCCTTGTTCCACTGGTCCTTTGCATCAGGGAAAAGTCGGCATGGTGAAGATCCTTTACAATTGCTATGATTGTGCCCATACTCACCACATATGTAGTGTAAGATAGGGTGGTTGGGTGGGCGAGGAGGAGGATCGGGTGGTCATTGTGTTTGCTCAGGGACGGCTTGGGAAGCAGCAGCAGCTGTGAGGTGCCAGAGATGGTCTTAGCATGATAAAATCTTGAATCTAGAAAACTACCTTGCATAGGAGGGGTCGACAAGATGTGAGTCGTGACTTTGGGGACTATAGGGAGAGACAATGTTCGATGCAGGAGCCCACCCATGTTGAAGAGTAGGAGCTAGACTTTGTTGAAGGTGTCAAAGCCCCTTGAGATAGTAACAAGCTTTATCCTTATGTCCATCTTTCTCACAAAAGTGGCAATAAGCTCTAAGGGGGCATTCTTGGGGAGGATGCCCTATGGAACGACATGAGCTGCACCAGACTAGGCCTCAGAGTCTTGCTGTGCTTTGAGCTCTTCGAGCTCCGTCTTAAGCCAATCCAATGCTTCTTGTTGTGAAGACTTATCTTGTCAAGAGAGAGATCTTCCCCCTTGAAAATCTTGCTGCAGCTTGAGTGCCTCCAGTTCCTTGCGTAAAGAAACCAGAGGGTCAGATGCACTTTCCAAAAAAATTGAAGCCGGCCCAACTCCAAGAGGGACTCTGAAGAGTCTCCTTGCTCCTTCAATTCTAGTGGCTTCAACAACAAACTCATCCAGTGTAGCATCAGGTTTAAGTGACCTTCTTAGCTTCTGTTGGGAAGCCTTGGGAAGAGCCTTTTCTTCTTTACCATAAAGTCCCATGGCTGCTGGGGAAGCTTAACTACTAGTGCCTTTGTTCTCATCATGACCTCTACGAATTTGGATCTTCTTTAGAGAGACTTTTTGATGTAGGAAACTTAATATTAACTCTGGCCAGAACGCTGGTTAGGTCTTGCACAATTGTTGCGAGCTCTGTGTACTCTAGAGCTGCCTCTAGAGAGAATGCTAGAGTTTGTAAAGTGTGTGGTAAAAGAGGTAACAAGGGTGATGAAGACCTAGGTGGCTAAGGTGGATGCCTAGGAAGGTAGTGGAAGTGGAGGGGAGGGCTTCTTCTGGATAAGAAAGGTTGTCGCTTCCTATGGTAGTATTGCAGAGGACTCTTGAGAATATTGGAACAGTCTTTAGATTTTCTTGTATCATCTACACATAAGAAGACTATGAACCAACGACCTTAGTGGGGAGAAGACCTCCTTGCCCAGATAGTTGTCCTCCTTGTACTAGTCAACCTGACCTACTAGACTGCTAGACCACTTCACCTCTCCCCTCCTCGTAGCTCACAGCCCACCCCCCTTACCCCCCCCCCCCGCAGCCCACTCTTCCACTATCTCACAACCTCCACCTGTGCTCCCCGCTCATGCACCGCCCCCCTCGCCTTTTGCTCCCATGCTCTACACTGCTCGGTGGCGACCAGCGTTCATCCTTCACTCACATTCACCCTCAATCTCACACGCTTGCACACACACACCAGAGAGGTTTCTCCGTGTTCACTCACTCCTTCCTCCCTACAGTAGTTGTAGACACAAATGGAGACCTTAGCTTCTGTGCCACAGAGGGATGGTACAAAGCCCCCCTTGCCTACCCTTGCGGGGGCTTCCATTCAACTTTCTCTATTGTTGGAAGAGAAAGTGACGTAGCCTAGCGATCTCTGTCATTTGTAGGATAGTCAGCACTCGTCCTATTCAAGGGAATGCTTGAGATCTGGTGCAAGTTCTCCTCTTAACCGAGGTGGCAGGCTTATAGACCTACAAATTCTTGGTCAAGGCTACTACCAGCTAACCTTTGAGGGTCAAGATATGGTGGGCAAGGTACTTCTATCATAGTTATCCGGAACGGGAAATCGGAACAGGGAACACGGAACGGCAACATGCATTAAATGCCATTCCCTGTTTCGGATACTCACATTTGAAACACGGAACGGAAAATTCGGATGGAAACGAGGAATGGGGACCTGAAAATGCCCATTCCCTTTGGGGGTCTATTTTAGACAGAGGTGCATGGTTTCAACTATGCAAATGATTTCACTTTCGAGGAGGCAGACTTTCTAATTTTGATATGCTTCTCTAATTTGCTTCGTTAGTACCTTGAACCTTCCCTTGCTTCCTTGGATGGGGGACCATATTGGATCGTTTATTAAGTCCTTGAGGACACCTGTGACAGTGGTCCCAGAAAGTAGCAGGTTTACCCACCGTTCGGATTTTGGTTCGAGATCCCCATGTGTCACGTGCACATCTAACCCTATGTGCATGTGGACAAGCTAACTCCTACCTCTAGGGTTTAGGGCAGCCTAGGAAGTGTTCAGGCACCCTTGCGAGCCTGTACGCAAGACAAGCAGTGCTTGTCCAGGCATTTAGATTAGTTGCATACCCTCTGATTGCACATGAGCACAGCCAATGTCTGCTAGGTTAGGCACCGGGGGAGTGTTCCTGCATTAATATCCATCCTAGGTTTTTACATGCATGTGAAGCCACCTCTTATAAGTGAGTTCATTAACTTACTAATAAGTGACATTTTAGCCAGCCAACTAAAATCGTGGTTTTTTAATTGGCATTGCCCGAACCAGTTTTAATTCCATATATAAGTGACCCTAGGGGTCACTTTTCAATAATAAGTCAGTACCCTCAGTCCAAGTACCAAGTACCGGCAGTACCTCAGCATGCTAGCGTTTTCCACCATCACCTCCAACAACCTTGGCGTTTTTGCCTAGCATCAGCCTACAGTACTAGATCTAGACTGCAATACCAGATCAGCCCTAGCGTTAGCAGTTTTCGGCCATTACCTCGCCATACCGTCGCAAATCCAACAGTCACACCAGCGTTTTGAGATTCATCCCTCAGATCAGCCAGTGTTTTTCAGTTTTCAGCCCACCCTCGATGGCGGCCATAGTAGATTAGCCATAGCCTCATCAACGGTTGCAAATCTTGTCAGTGCCACGAGCGCTTTTGCATTTCAGCCCCTAGTCTCTCAGATCCAAGCATCAGTAGCAAGATCTCGTCAGCACCCTAGCATCTAGGACCATTGTATTAGCATTTGTGCAATCTAAAGCAAATACCTCTCTAGCGATAGAGAGGGGGGCCCTTGGAGGGGGTTTGGGACCCTATCCGGTGTTAGTCTTCCTCTCTCTCTTTATCACTCAAAGAACCTTCACTCATAGAGCATTATTCTCTCTTTTTTCTCTAGTCTATTGCACATCTCTCTCATGAAGTACAAGGAACTCTCTCATGCAATAAAAGGAACCTTGAGTACACAGTGAGCACACATCTTGAGCATTCACCATCAACCACTTCCATTGCACACAACACCATGCCCTCCTAAACGAGACATTGCTAATGACAGTTGGTATTGGTGGGATTAGAGAGAGTCGAGTACTCGGGGCTACCCAATCAGTCTTTCATCTAGTGAAGGCTTGCCCTCATCACAGACCTCATTGAGTGCACCAGCCTCGGTATATGAAGTAGCAGCAAGGTAAGCAGCATACAGCTACAGCCTTAACAGACATCTAGCTATCGACCTCAAGAGCATAGGATGATCATGGTTGGCAGGAGGTACGAGACCATCAAGGCCGCACGTCTTTGGCTTGGGGACAATGGACAACAAGCTCAGAATTGGGTTCCTACAAGGAGCCAGTTCGATCCTATGGGTCGTCAAGAGCAGCCTCATTAGGAGGATGCGACCCAACCTTCAGTGACTGATCCAATTGGCACTGATAGCAGCACCAACCCCTCATGCTGGCCTGCCATCCACCCACCCCTACCCCCGTCACCTCCCCGCTTCCACCATCGTCTCATCCCAGCCTCTAATGCCACATTCCCCCCCCCCCCCTTGTTACACCCAAACATCAGGATGGGCGACTGCAGTTATGTCCGGCCAGTGTGAACATGGCCCTTTGGTTATGAAGTCCTATGGGCAGGGTGGTATGGGACACCGGCCCTTGTGGCAGATGCTAGCACGCTTGACTGCAGGCTCTCAGACTCGGGGGTGAGCCCGTGTTGGCTCTATGGCTGGGAGGTGAGCTTGATGTCCGCTCATTACGTGTGTCTAGGTGTGAGTTTGGCTTGTGTCATGTCATGTGTGCAGGATTGGATCCGGCGAGGGACTTACATTGGTATCAGAGCTCCTTCCTGCTCGGATGCACGACATGGCAACGTGCACAAAACCACTAGAGCTCATGGGGCCGTGACGGTCCAGCCTGATAGGCTCTCCCAACTCCCGTATAAGGTGGTATAGGACGCTACTAGCGAGAGAGGAGGGCAAGGGGGCACATGCTAGCCAGTGGTGAAACTTGGTGAGTTTTTTCTCGCAGGTTTTCGTGTGTGGGATGTTGATTGTCAGTAGCAATCACATGGATGCTTGGTGTGTCTTCTTGTCCTCTCCGAAAGCTGTGTGCTCTTGAGGGTGACCTCGGGAGTTGCCACCCTGAGGACATGGCAGCACCCTCCGTAGGCATTATGTGGTTTTGTGTTTGGGGAATGGTGATTTAACCAGGTGCTTCCATTTACATATACCTTGAACACGCTTATATTTAGGGTACTGTTGTACCAAGTTTTGTTTGAGAGAAGAGGCCGCAACAACAAGTGCAGCAAGAGCTGAACCTACTTAGAGCTTGTAGGGCGGCATGCGTCAGTTCTTGCAGCGTTGTCCTGGCACATGTAGGATTGGCTGCACGCGGGCGCACAGGCTCCAGGGCAGGGGCAGCAGGGTTGCGCAGAGTCGTGGCTTACAAAGACAGCACACTGGTCTGCAAAGTCGTACACACAAGGGCGGCATAGGAAGACAGCGCGAGGGCGGCGTTTTTTTATGCTCCGTCCGACTCATTTTTTAAAACTTAAGTGTGAATAGGCCCTATTAACAAAATGGGGTGGCCCCTTGCACTTCGCACTTTTTTTACTCATCAACCGGCTATAAGTTGGAACCGCCCTGTCAAACCCTAGGGCAATTAGCATCTTCAAACCCCCTCCCCCCCCGGGCCCTATAATTCATTCACGCAGGCGAGTCTAGGCGTAACACTTACGTTACTGCAACCCCATCTCGCTATCACAGGACGGGCACCACGTGCGACAGACCTTTAGCACTTCAATAACAACTGAACTAAAAAAGAGAGACGGCACGGGGAGTGGCGAAGTTCCACCTCAGAGAGTATTGGCCCCCCAAACCTTGGCGCCCCTTTCGGTATTGCTTTATATTATTTGAACTCAGTACAATGCCGGTACTCCACCCTCTGCACCTTCGTACTGAAGCGTGCCAGAGAATGAGCCCTTAGCTCATATTTAAAGGCCCTTGGCCATAAAAAGCAGTTATATGAAAATCTTTCGAACTCAAAAGCAACTGGTCTTCAAAAGCAGGTGCTCCATAGCTGCTAGCGCAAAAGCAAGAATTTGTATAGCTCTGCTACGTCAGCAGCCAGCGTGAAATGCGGAATTCTGTACAATCTACCACGTCATCAAGCTACTCGCAAACTAGCCTCTGTGTATGTGTGTGTGCTGGGTCCAACTTTATTTTAATGCCTCTATGTCACTTGGGCCCCATCGAGACGGAGTCCCATAAGTTAGTGGAAACTTCATCCGCTTCTTCTTCTTTTATTGCTTCTGCATCTTAGGGTTTAGGCCCCTCGGCCGGGATCTGCAGGTTGGCTCCGTTCTTCAGTGACTTGACACGTCAGCAATTTGTGACACTCGCGCGTGAAAAAAACAAAAAATCTCTCGCCCTATCTCCTATGTTCTCTCTTTCCCCTGCTACTTGTTGTTACTAATTATTTCATGGCTTGGACGCCTTTTCCCAAGCGAGCCTTTGCTACATACTCTCGTATTTACTCGCACATCCAAGCGCCATGGCGTCACACGATGCTTCTCCGCACGAGAATGGCGCCACTTACAACATGGTGGAGAATTGGGAAGAGCTCAAAAGAAAAGGAGAAAATGGATGATAACCAAATAAATGAGGAGTTCATGAAGAACACAAAATTGTAGCTTTTCACATGTCCTATAATACTGTTGCTCTGACCAAAATGAGGGAAGTGATTTGCGTGGAATTTTGTAATGAGTTGGTTTTATATGTTGAATCTCTTTGTGTGTTAGCAAGGATGTTATATTCTAGGGAAAATTACCAAAATACCCCTCAAATTTCAAAAATTCTCAAAACACCCCAAATATTTTGTCACAAATTCCCAAAATGCCCTTCAATTTTTCCAAAATTCCCAAAGTACCCCTGGTTGTGAGATTAAATTTCTTGAAAGACGAAAAAATTTGTAGCTTTTCATAAGAAGACAGATTGTCTATCAATACAAGATGCTAAAACTAGAATTTGGGTGTGTTACGTAGGCTTTGGAGATGAATTTCTTCATTATTTTTAGACATAATCGCCCTTTTTGCAAGGTAATTTGTGACAAATTACATGCTAAGCACTCAAAAACGGATCTAATGAATAAAGATTAGAAAATCTTGAACAATCCAACCAAAATAGATGGAAGGGTGTTTTGGTAATTTTTGAAATTTGAGGGGTATTTTGGAAATTTCCACAAATTAGAGGGGTATTTTGGTAATTTTCCCTATATTCTATTCATAATTGGCATTGAATTTTAGTAATATTGTTGAAATTATATTTTTAAAGGTAGATGTGTTGAAATTGAGTTTAGTCCTATGATCTATCAATCTAGTTGCTCTCTCTCTCTCTCTATTGTAGCTTTGTGGATTTCCGCAAAGCATTTGACACAGTGCCCAGAGCTAGATTGATGCGCAGATTACAGCAGATGGGAGTACCCACAGAGCTCATTTGGGGGGTCATGGCATTATACAAGTCAGTAGTGGGGCATGTACGCACCCCAGAGGGTCTATCCACATCGGTTTACTCCACTATTGGGGTGAAGCAGGGCTGCCCGCTCTCTCCTACTCTATTTGGTATGTATGTGGATGAGGTTTCTGACTACATTGAGAGAGATGGTGATAGAGGTGCACAGCTGGCAGGGACATGGATTCCACTTGTTATATGCTGATGATATTGTGTTGATCTCCGACTCTCCGGAGGGGATGCAACATCACTTGGATGCTTTGCATAGGTTTGCTCAGGAAAGTGGTTTGTCCGTCAACCTTGGCAAAACCAAGGTCATGGTATTTAATACCACCCCACAGTGGATCAAGAGGTCAGCGCCCGCATTCACATACGGCCAGGAGAAGGTGGAGTATACAGATGCTTACACTTACCTTGGAGTGGTTTTTAGTCGGCCAGCATTTTCATTGAGGAGGGCAGCAGAGACTAGATTGACCAGAGCCCATGCAGCATTGGGTAGACTGGAAAGGATGTGTTCACAGGTTCAGTTTCAGGAGCCTCGGACGAAGCTTTGGCTCTTTGAAACTTTGCTGGCTTCTGCATTGCTTTATGGAGCTGAGATTTGGCGACCTTCACTGGATCATCACGGGAGGCTAGGCCGCAGTGATGGATGGGGGGACATGGAGAATCCTCTGGTCTCTATGATCTCGCGGCTCATTAGAGCCAAGGCTTCAGTACCACGTGCTATTGTACGAGCAGAGCTAGCTGCCCCCCCCCTAGTGGTTGAGGCGCTCACCAGATCTGTCTCCTTCATACACTACATGTGGGAACTTCTTAGAGACAGATATGCATGCCTTGCACTTGAGTCCTCTCGACAGTTAGCCATGCAGGGAGATACAGCATGCTGGTATGGGGAGATGACATCATGGTTTCAAGCGCATGGGTTCAGCATAGACAGATTGCCTCCCTTCCAGTACTCACTGGATGCGCCCTCTCTGACTCTTACACAGTCCGAGATCACCAGGCTCATTCGCCAAAACTTGACTCAGTTAGATACCAAGAGGACATGGATACAGCCAGCACAGGAGCTGGGCACGAAGATGGCTTTCTACAGAGAGCATCTCCTCCAGCTTACGGAGGATGGTTTTGTGACGAGGCCCAGATACATGGACACCCACTTATCTCATGGGATACGATGTGCTATTGGCCAGATACGCACATCTTCATACCAGCTGCGGATCGATACTGGGAGATACAGCGGAGTACCAGCAGAGGCCAGGACATGCCCCCTATGTGACATCGAGCCTGAGACAGAGTTGCACTACACATGCCACTGCCCCGTCTACTACGAGATACGAGGCCGCTTCCATTGCTTGTTCAGAGAGGGCTTTGGACCATTCTCTAGAGTCATGCGGTACGAGGATCACAGATGCCTGGGTTTGTTTTTGCTCGAGCTGCGCAGACACAGAGAGAGCCTGATGAGAGGAGAGACTAGCCAGTCTCTCAGACAAATCACAGACTTCTTTAGAGCTGCCACTGGACACCCGGAGGAGTTACTACCACAGCAGAGATCATCGCCTTACACGAGAGGCACACTGATCGACCGAGCGACTGAGCTGGGGAGATCCAGACGCCCACGAGTGCGGAGGACTACACAACATCGACGGAGGCTACATCAGAGGATTCGGATCACTTTGGCTCGACATGCACGACGCCCGGTCAGACTACTGACCATGGAGGAGATTGATGAGATTCGGCAGCGACCGATGCTGGATCTCCTGTGATCTAGCTATCGCAGCTAGCTGTTTAGCTGCTTAGTTCACACCTAGCAGTTTAGGATTCTACAGTATTTTATTGTCATTTTGTCATTATGTCATTATGTCATTTTGTCATCTTGTTACTCTGACTTTGTATCAGATCCACCACATTGTAACTTTCTGGTCTCATAGGTCACTTTGGCCTTTTGAAGACGTTAATATAACATTTCATTTCATTTTCATCTCTCTCTCTCTCTCTCTCTCTCTCTCTCTCTCTCTCTCTCTCTCTCTCTCTCTCTCTCTCTCTCTCTCTCTCTCTCTCTCTCTCTCTCTGCTGCTCCCCTTGCGCTGCTTTTGCCACCTCCCCTCGCGCTGCTTCTACTGCTCTCTCTCTGCGCTGCCGCCTCTGCGTTGCTGTGCCCGCCCCCTCCTCGCTTTGCTCGCTGCCCGGCTCCCCCCGCCCCTGCTCGTTGCCCTACCCTCCCGCTCCTGCTCTCTCTACCCCTACGCTGCCGCCTCCCCTCGCGCTACCTCTGCAACCCCGCCCCCCCCTCACTCTGCCTACAGCTCCTTCTACGCGTAGGATGTCCCCCCCCCCCCCTTCTTCTTCTACGCGTAGGATGTCCCACCCTTTCTTCTACACGTAGAAAGTCATTTTTATTTTTATTTTATTTTTTTATTTTTTTCTCGGGACATGGCATCAGACTCACTATGTTGTATCAGCTTGGTCTCATAGGTCAATTTGGCCTTTTGAAGACGTTAATATATCCCCCCCCCCCCCCCCCCCCCCCCCCCCCCCCCCCCCCCCCCCCCCCCCCCCCTTCTTCCCCCTCTCTCTCTCTCTCTCGTCTGCACTCTATCGCTCCCCCTCCCTTGCCATACCGCCCCATGCTCCCCCACTCGCCCAGCTACCGCGCCCGCTCCTAGTGTGGGTGCACACGTACGTTTAGTGAATCCTTGGCGGACGGCGATCAAGCATGAGGAAGCTAAACGATAAAGCCGACCCCCTAGAGGATGCCATTCAAAAGTGCAAAGAGGAAATGACAGAGATCATTACCAAGATGAACCGCAATCTCTTGGGCACAATAAACATGCTCGAAGGACGCGTGCTGATCCAAGAGAGCAAGATAAGTACGTTGGAAGACCAAGTGACGACTCAAGAGGAAGAGATTGCGTCGCTCAAGAAAGATCTCGCCAAGCACGATCAAGAAACACACTGGAAGAGGGCGAACTGCAACCCTCAGTAATCGAAGAAATCAACACAATCAAGGAGCAAGTACGGGCCATCAAAGAGGGAGAAGAGCAACACAAAGAAATGACGACTTCTTGGGTGGATGTTCTTACCAAAACTCAACAGAAGGCGGATGAAGCCGAGAAATGGATCAAGGTGGCCAAGAAAGGAAAAGGCAAGGAGATAACGCCCACGTTCACACCCACTATCATTAATCAGACACTAGAGAAGGAGCAAAGGAGACGGGTGCGCGCTTTACATGTAAGAATTTGCGGTCTTAAAGACAAAGGCAATGTGGACGAAGGAGTAAACGAACTCACAACCTTGATGGGGGTTCATGAGCCGACCCACACAAGGGCATGGAGAGTGGGCAACATAAAGAAAAATGGAAGCAGTGGAGAAACCTCAAAAGAAAGAGCACTCATCCTCTGTTTTCCCTCCATGGAAGCAAAGAAGTCCTTCTTGAAGAAAAGGCCAACTCTTAAAGAGACTTGGCATCTTTCTCGGGGATGATCTCACCCTCTCGCAGATCGCTCATATGCAAGAAGTAATGCCGGAGATTAGAACGGCAAGGGGAAAAGGCAAGATTGCCTTTTACCGAGATGGAAAAGTGGTAATACTAGAGCGACGCTCCACATGACGGTGCGAGACTTATGGGACCACACTCAAAGTGGCTGCCTAGAACTGTAATGGATCTATGCGTCTTGATGTAGGTGCTTTTGAGGATAGCTTTACTGGAAGAGACATCATCTTTTACTCTGAGACACACCAGGCCCCTGGGCAATCCATGCCTCACATCAGTGGATACAGGTGGGAGACAGCTTACAGACAGGAGACACGCTCAGAGCACAAAGGGCGGGGCTCGGGGGGAGTGGCAGTGTTATTTAGAGAGGATCTACAGCCATTGATACATATAGCCCGCAGGGATGAGCAGGCTAGGTACATGTGGGTGAGATTGAAAGCAGAGACAGCAGATATCTCTACCTAGCTATTTGCTACTTCCGCCGAGTACATCAGTTTATGCATCACCCAGAGGACATTCCCCTTTCTCTATTTTGGATGATGACATATGGGAGTTCTCTAGGGATGGTGACATTATCATCCTAGGGGACTTCAATGCTAGGACTGCCCATCACCAGGCAGTGTTTTATGATACTTCAAAGGAGATGCTAAGAGAGCTAGATGTTGTGGAGACGGGCCTGTCCAGACTATCACACGATGTGGAATATACTGAGTATGGGCGACACCTGATAGACATGGGCACTGCACATGGATTGGCCATCTTGAACGGCCTACAGAGATTTCCTGCTACGGGAGGTTTTACATGCTTCCCACATAGGCATGGAGCCAGCACAGTGGACTATGTCATGGCACAGCCGAATCTCATCTCTAGTATCCAGGATCTCACAGTTGGGCCCAGACCGGTCGGGGTAGCAGTAGATCATGCTCTGGTGTCGATGACCATCTCTTTCCAGTTCAGTGTAGCACACAGGCCACGGGTAGCAGCCCCTACTCGCTACACATTCACACGGGAGATGGATTTTGTATACATGGACGGGATCTACAGACGCCTATGCACTGAGGACCCGGGGCGACCTCTGGAGGAGCTAACTACTATACTGACACAGACATTACATGAGGCAGCAGCAGAAGCATACCCACACACCCAGCCTAAGCAAAGCCGCCGATCAAGAAGCATGCCTCAGAACAGCTGGTACGATGAGGAGTGCCGCCAGACTAGAGCCAGACTTCAGAGGGAGGTGCTTTTGGGGGACGTCACTCACAAACAGTCACAGATTGACTTCAGACGCCTGGTACGGCGGAAGAAGAGGGCTTTTTTGGCTCGACTCGAGCAGGATCTATATCAGCTATTCTTGAGTCAGGACTTGCGTGAGGCGTGGCGGCTCTTTCATGAGCAGCCCCCCCCCCCCCCCCCCCCCCCCCCCCCCCCCTCTGCTATTTCCTCCATAGAGACCTGGGGTCAGTACGCATCATCTTTGTACACAGTACCTGGACAGCCGCCCCTCCCCAACCCCCCCCCCGACCCATGCCCACACACATGTGCTTTTTTCACCGTTGAGATGGTGAAGAAAGCTATTGACAGGATGAGGACTGGGAGAGCATATGATCATGATGGCTTAGTCGTTGAGCATTTCATGCATGCCAAAGACCTACTAGCAGAGCTTCTAGCAGTTATGTTTAACTGTGCCATGTGTGAGGGCCTACCGGACACTTGGAGCCTATCTACGATCGTACCTATCTTCAAGTCAGGAGACCCCATGGAGCCTGGGAAGTATCGCACTATTATGATTGGGCACACACTGGCACGGTTGTATACATCCATTCTTGAGCAACAGCTGAGTAGATGGGCAGAGAGGGAAGGAATGCGTGCAACTGGGCAGGCAGGGTTCAGGAGAGGCTTCTCTACTCTTGACCATATCTTGACACTCAGGGCCATCATCAAGGAAGGCAGATCTCATGGGAGATGGATCTATTGTAGCTTTGTGGACTTCCGCAAAGCTTTTGACACAGTACCCAGAGCTAGATTGATGCGCAGATTACAGGAAATGGGAGTACCCACAGAGCTCATTTGGGGGATCATGGCATTGTACAGATCAGTAGTAGGGCATCTACGCACCCCGGAGGGACTTTCTACACCGGTTCACTCCACTATTGGGGTGAAGGAGGGCTGCCCGCTCTCTCCTACTCTTTTCGGTATGTATGTGGATGAGGTTTCTGACTACATTGATAGCGATGGGGATAAAGGTGCACAGCTGGCAGGGACATGGATTCCACTTTTGTTATATGCTGATGATATTGTGTTGATCTCCGAATCGCCAGAGGGAATGCAACGTCAATTGGATGTTTTGCATACGTTTGCCCACGAAAGTGGTTTGTCTGTCAACCTTGGTAAAACCAAGGTTATGGTGTTTAATACCACCCCACAATGGATCAGGAGGTCAGCACCTACATTCACATACGGCCAGGAGACTGTGGAGTACACAGACGCTTACACTTACCTTGGAGTGGTTTTTAGCGGACCTACATTCTCACTCAGAAGAGCAGCAGAGACCAGACTGACTAGAGCCCATGCAGCTTTGGGTAGATTGGAGAGGATGTGTTCGCAGGTTCAATTTCAGGAACCCCGGGCGAAGCTTTGGCTCTTTGACACCTTGGTGGCTTCAGCATTGCTCTATGGGGCTGAGATATGGGGACCTTCATTGGATCACCACAGGAGGTCGGGTCGCACAGACGGATGGGGGAACATTGAGAAACCTCTCGCCTCTATGATCTCGCGGCTCATTAGAGCCAAGGCATCAGTACCATGGGCCATTATCCGAGCAGAGCTAGCGGCCCCCCCACCAGTGGTGGGTGGTGGAGGTGCTCACCAGATCAGTCTCCTTCATAAACCTCACATGGGAACTTCCCAGAGACAGATATGCTCGCATAGCACTTGAGTCCTCTCGACAGTTAGCCATACAAGGAGATACAACATGCTGGTATGGGGAGATGACATCATGGTTTCAAGCGCATGGGTTCAACATAGACAGGCTGCCACCATTCCAGTACTCATTGGATGCACCATCTCTCATTCTTACACAGTCGGAGATCACCAAGCTCATCCGCCAAGACCTGACCCAGCTAGACACCAGGAGGACATGGATACAACCAGCACAAGAATTGGGCACGAAGATGGCTTTCTACAGAGACCACCTTCTCCAGCTTACGGAAGATGGCTTTGTGACGAGACCAAGATACATGGATACCCACTTGTCTCATGGGATACGATGTGCTATTGGCCAGTTACGCACATCGTCTCACCAGCTGCGGATTGAAACTAGGAGATACAGCGGAGTACCAGCAAAGGCCAGGACATGCCCCTTGTGTGACATGGAACCTGAGATAGAGCTGCATTATACATGCCGCTGCCCCGTCTACTACGAGATACGATGCCGCTTCCATTGCTTGTTCAGAGAGGGTTTTGGACCACTCTCAAGAATAATGGGATACAAAGATCATAGATGCCTAGGTTTGTTCTTGCTCGAGCTGCGCAGACACAGAGAGAGCCTGATGAATGGCGAGGCTAGCCAGTCTCAAAGACGGATCATAGACTTCTTCAGAGCAGACACGGGACAGCCGCAAGAGCCATTTCCACAGCAGAGCTCCTTGCTCCCCCTCGTCTCACACCAGAGGCACCCTGATCGACTGAGCGATTGAACTGGGGAAAGCCAGGCGCCCACGACTGCGAAGGACTACACAGCATCGACGGAGGCTACGTCAAAAGATTCGGAGCACGCTGGCCAGGCATGCACGACGCTCGGTCAGACTACTAACCATGGAGGAAATTGATGAGATTCGCCAACGACCGATGCTAGATCTCTTGTGATTCAGCTATCCCAACAAGCCGCCCATTTTTGCTTAGTTTTTTGCTTAGCTCACATCGACCAATCTAGGATCCCATAGTAAATATCTTTGTTTTGTACTGTTGTTAGGTTATTTTGTTACTCTGACTTTGTATTAGATCCACCACCTTGTAACTTTCTGGTCTCATAGGTCACTATGGCCTTTTGAAGACGTTAATATAACATTTCATTTCTCTCTCTCTCTCTCTCTCTCTCTCTCTCTCTCTCTCTCTCTCTCTCTCTCTCTCTCTCTCTCTCTATAGAGCTGCAAGGTGCAGCTACGTGCGTTAGGCAGGCTCTGTGCGCGTGAGCTTGACGCCCACGCAACACAACCTTAGAAGAGATGGAGCATGAAGGTGCATGTATGTTTGTGCTTACACACACACAAAGAGAGAGAAAGATAGATAGACGCATCAACCCATGAAGAGACGCCTCTTTCTCCTCCCGATTCCACACGCATGCACGGGCTTCGTCCCGAGGTTCTTTCTCCCCCGTCTTCTGCCTCCTACGCATCTCTCATCGCTATACTGCAGCAGCAGTTAGCAAAGATGCAGAGGCAACTTGGGGAGTTGTGTGCCACGCAAGTCCCGTTTTCGCCCACGGCCATGAGCACTTTGCCTCTTAAGTTCCATCCCGACCCCTTCAAAGGAAAAAAAAAAAGAAATGTGAGGAGACCGCCATCGACTCATGGTTGGCGAAATCGATAGCCTACTTTGATTTGTATCATTACACTGATGCCCAAGGCATTAGTCAAATACAAATCATGCTCCAGGGCAAGGCATATGCATGGTGGGTTGGGTTACAACCTAAGCCAAGGACTTGGGCAGACTTCCAGACGGGTCTTTCGTGCTCGCTTTGTGCAAGTCGATAAGATCGAGTGCTTCAAGAAGCTGTTCAAGTCGGAGATGTGTAAGAAAACCCTGGACGCTTACTCACAGGAATTCAAGGACTTCGTCCACAAGACGAAAGCCTTGGAGAATCCGCAGGTTATATTGCAGATGCTTTATCTGTTTAAATTACCGCCGGCTTACCAAAATGAGGTATTGCGGAATCCCATCACTTCGCTCAAGGACATCTACAAGTTTGCCAAGAACTATGAAAATACCTTGGCGGCTTGTGGAGGTGGCCCGAAGGATGGGGAGACTCCCTGCCGTGGTCCCTCCACGTCAATGTATAAGCATTCAAACGCTTCGGCAGCCACAAGTCAATCATTGGACCCTCCGCAGAAGAAACCGAAGCATGACGGAAATTCAAAGGCAGCTTGCATGGAGGATCAAAAGAAGAACCGCTGTTTCGACTGCCACCAAACCGGCCACTTCTGCGGCGACAAGGCGTGTCCAAAGCAAAAGAGGAAGCAGTCTACCCACCACGGCAACATCAGGTTCACCTCCTAGCCATAGAGCCAACACGGGCTCACCCCCGATCCTAGGAGCCTACAGCCAAGCGACCCCGCCCACACCAATACGAGTGTGCGGGTAGAGCTGCCAAGGGCCAAGTGGGGTGATCACACAAGATGTCTCACAAATGAGGCTCAAGTCCTATTTATAGGACTTCCTAACCAAAGGGCCATGAGCACACTGGCCGGACATAACTGTAGGCGCCCATCCTGATGTCTGGGGACGTAACCCCCCTCCCCCACCCACCCCCTCCTGCCCTCCTCCCCAAGTCTTGGAGGATTGGTTGGCTTTTATATGAGCCTCAGAGGATAGAGGTTTTGGCTACTCCTTCATGCGTTATCTTAGCGATACAAAGGTAGATATCACACCCCCCTATTAGAGTTCATTTCTTCTTGGAGCCAGCTAGAGGGGAGGAGGCTATTGATTCAACAGTTGGCTTCACTGTCACTTTGTGTGGGAGGAGTCAACAGTATTGGTCCACATTTCCAAGTGCGTCGAGACCCAGGTTTTGCATTCTCTCACCAACTGTAGTCCTACATATATGATATGATATCAATACAAATGTTTTTATTCCACACTTTCATGTTCTATTTGGGGTGAGATCTCAAAAGCACATGAGATAAAAGGACTAAAAAAGGCATCTACTCTATGTTCCCCAAATTGCTCGCCTTGACTCAGTCTCTACAGCTGATTCAAAGCTGCCAAGTTGTCCTCATGGTACATCAGAAGTATGTTTTCATGCTTCGAGCATTTCATATGACATAAGTCCAATGTCGTTCTCGTAAATCTTCAGGAAAAGTCTAAGGCAAGTAGCATTGGAGTATTTAGCTTGTGCTGGAGTATGAAAATTGCTGAGCATGGTTTTCCCCCCCCCCGCTATTTCTACGCTGTCATTTTAAGAGTCTTTTCAACATGGTAACATGTTAAGCTCACACTGTTTTCTTTGTGGATTGGACTTCTTTCACTCAATCTTTCCATCTCCATGCTATTTTTTGTCATGAGCTTCAGTATTGTGCTACAATTTACTTGATGCTTTTAGCAATTGTGTTAACCTTTAGGAAAAGAGAAGAAAGGAGCTGATTGCTATTTAAGCACCTCTAAAAAAGCAAAGGGGTCTGGTAGGCCCTCTCTGACATTGAATTGGGTGTTGCAGGTGAGAAGAATTAAAGAATCACCTTCCAGTAAGCCAGATGTTGTAACCTTCACAGGGTTGATTCGAACATGTCATAGAGTGGGACAGATTCAGGATGCTATCTTTCTGTTCAAGCACATGCAACAGACATGTGTCCCAAATGTGCGTACATGTAATGAGATGATCAAGATTTATGGGTGGAATAAGATGTTTGAAGAGGCAAAAAAGGTTTATGAAGGCGTCAAAAAAGGAAAACTGGACTCTTGTATTCTCTTTGATAATGCTACGAGACTTTCTTGTGATTCTTTTACCTTTGAGTTAATGTTGAAGGCAGCTGTTGTGTCAGAACAATGGGGCTATTTTGATGCAGTTTATTGGGACATGATATCACAAGGCTATTATCTATGTGGAAGAACAAATCAGTGGTTACTTCTGAAAGTAGCACGGCAAAAAAAGGTAACTTCTGATCAATTGAAATAGTGGTCTTTTCTTCTTGATGGTTTGTTCTGTTTGTTTTACATTTGTAAGATCCCAAGAATGCTGGTTTAAGGGTCTCAGTCTGCCCTCTGGCCCATCAACCATATACAATACGTCCCCTTCCGCACCACCATGTCCTCACCACACATATGAGCTAGAGCAATCGCCTATCAAAAAGTGAAGACGTTGTCAAGGATACTATCTTAGCTTTCTCCTCGACAAATCTGGTCTATGTATCTTGCATTGATTCCCCAAGGAGTGGCTGAACCGTCACACTCAGAGTCTTGCAAGAATCTTGTTGGCTTTGAGGATCATAATGGGTTTCCACTGCTGAATGTCATCTAGCGTTCCTTCTCCTTTATATACTAGACCCTCTATCAAGCTTTGAGGCATTACGGACAAGAAGCTCTCAATAAGTTATGTGTACGAAGCTGCTCGCTTGCTGCTGCTCTGCGCACGCTTCACTGCTCGTCCCTCACCCTCCTCGCTCGCGCTTACCCCCCCACCCTGCCCCCTTCTCTCGCTCACGTCCACCCCCGCCTGCTTCTCCCTCGCTCGCGTTGCCCGCCCAGCCCTGCACACCTGAGCAGGTGCAGCGCCCCCCCCCCTCCGTCAGTCGCCTTCCATTCTCTCCCGGCACTGTCTCTGTTGCTCTGCATCCCTTGAGCGAAAGGACTCTCACCATTAAGTTCAGTGTCGACACTCCCTTCCATCAACAGTAAGCAGACACAGATGGAAGCTCGTGCTCCGCCACAAAGGGACTCAGATGAAGCCCCCTCGCCCAACCCCACCGAGCCTACCATCCGACTTGCTATGTCACCAGCAGAGCAAGCAAGCCTTGCAGCAGAGGTGGAGCGCCTTCAGGCCACCTCGGTCATCTGCAAGATTATTGGCAGTCATCTGAGTCGCGGAGAGGTACACCACCTTCTGCAGGCCCGCCTTTAGCAGAGGTGGGGAAGATCACTGACATCCAGCTTCTCGGGCAAGGATACTATCAGAAAGAGTTTGAGACTCCTGAGATGGCTGCCAAGGTCATCTCGATGAGCCCGTTGGCCATCCGAGCGGTCAGAGCTCATTTCCAACAATGGCGCCATGGTTTCGATCAAGCATTAGATGGTCTTGTCGAGGATGCAGACTTGCCTATTTCTGTCTGCTTCCTTGGCCTACAAAGGGAGTACTTACCGCTTCTTTTCAGGATTGGTTCCGAGATCGGGACAGACTTGGAGACCCCGCACACGGCAGCTTCAGTTGCAGCCAAGGCTGCCGGTTTTCCTACAGTACACGTTCTGGTTCGTGACACCCACTCTCCCGAAGGTGATCCTTCTACCTAGAGTGAGTGGGGGATGGTTACGCCAGAGGGTGGAGTATTCGGGACTCTCGAACCAATGCTTCATTTGCAGGAAGATGGTCCACTTAGCAAAGGCATGTCCTCGCAAGAGATCTCAATCCACAGCGCATGCGTAGCCTCCCAAAGCTGAGCATGCCCAGCAGACAAGTACCCCGGACACACAGGTTGGTACCTCGACAAAGACCAGCGATGAGAGAGTTGACGATTGGTAGCAGGTGCTCGGCCGCCGTCAACAAGGACGGGCTCACCACACTGCCCCCCTGGTGACCGACCTCCTTCAGCTCAGCAACATTGGGTTCCGATAGGGAACCGTTTCGACCCCCTCCAGCAAGAGCCCCCTCAGGAGGCCTCCTCCACCTCAGCTCCACCACCTCCACTGCCTCCCTCCTCTCCACCCTCAAACTCCTCCTCTCGGCCTCCTCCTCCTCCCCCTCCTCCACCCTCACCCCCACCTCCCTCAGCCTCATCACCCGACCCATCCCACACTCCTCCTCAGATGCATGGGATTGGACACACATCCGCAGCGAGACAATCTCTTGGTAGTGCTTTCGCTACGAGTCGCATGGCTCGGGAGGGACAGCCCCACCTGAGGATGCCACTTCTGGTTCAGACCTCTCCTTTTGTAGCAGTCCCTCGAGGTTTGACCAGCTTTGACATTCGCAGACGATGGGACCTCTTCGACTACAGCTTCACACGCTTCCATGGTGACTCTTCTCTCGACCTAGAGGATGCTTGCTTTCGGGTCCACGTCCTCTTTCTAGCAGCCCGAGGCACTGATGCTTTGGTTATTGTAGTAAGTTTCTCCTTTGCCAACAGATTCACCCTCTCCCCCTGACCCTACACCTGAAGCTAAACCTGAAGCTACAGCTGAAGCCAGTAATCCCCGTCAGCCAAGTGAGCCAGAACCAAGTGGACCGGTCTCTGGTGCCCATCCTTCAGAGGGTCCCTTGATGGAAACCGTCGGCCTGGGTGAGCGTATAACCCACCATAGAAGGGGGAAAAAGTCTCCCTTGCAAGAGTTGGCCAACACCCCAGCTCCTTCTTTAGCCTCTACTCCATCTGACTCTCCACCCATGCCGGAGCACTTTGAGGTATCTGAGGATTTACCATTTGCAGAGCTTCCATCAGGATGGTTGCAGGAAGAGTATGTTGATTTCAACATTGATCAGACGCCAGCTCATAATGTCCAGAAGCTAACAGAGGCGGCACGGTCTTCTCTCCCTGACGCAGCCTCGCCTACTGCACCACCTGACCCAGTCAGAGAGGTCAACCTAGGCGGCCCTGACAACCATCAGCCCATCTTGTTAGCCACTTGGTTATGGGATCACCCTGCTCTACACGACCTGGTAATCTCTTTCGTGCGCTCTTTCAAGGATGTGTTTGCCTGGTCTTACCACGATTTGGAAGGAATCCTAGCAGAGCTAGGAGTCCACACAATTCCTCTGGCTGAGGGGGCTAAGCCAGTCAGAGGACGGGCTTACAAACTGAATCCCAAGTATGCAGAAGCAGTCAAAATCGAGTTGGAAAAAATGCAAGAAGCAGGTATTATTGTACCAGTAGAGCACTCAGAATGGTTGTCCCCTATGGTTATTGCCCCAAAGAAGCAGTCCAACAAAATTCGAGTTTGCGTCGACTACCGGGCTCTGAATAAGGTCACAATCCCGGATGGATTTCCGACACCTTTCACTGAGAGAGTCCTCGAAGATGTCGCTGGCCATTTATTGTATAGTTTTATGGACAGGTTCAGCGGCTACAATCAGTTAGGAATACATCCTGACGACCAAATCAAAACAGCTTTTGTGACTCCCTTGGGTATTTTCATCTACACTAGAATGTCTTTTGGGCTTAAAAATGCACCGCCTTCTTTCAATCACTTAGTATACCTCATCTTTTGTCCTCTGCTTACTGATCACCTTTGCATATTCATGGACGACTTTTCCACCTTCTCGGGTGCTCAATGTTCGACCCCAGTAGAAAATCTAAAGGAGTATCTTGCTCAGCTCTCTGCAGTCTTCCTCAGGTGCAGAGAGGCACGTTTGAAGCTCAATCCGAACAAGTGTCATTTTTTGGTCACAGAGGGCACACTGTTGGGCCATGTGGTGTCTGCTCAAGGTTTGGCACCTGACCCAAAGAAGATAGTGGCCATCTTGAAGTTACCTCCTCCCATAAATCCCAAAGGTGTTCAGAGCTTTGTGGGCCACACCGGCTATCATCGCAGGTTTATACGTATGTATGCACAGGTGGCTCAACCATTGACCCGGCTCACCAGTGCTGCTGTTCCCTTCCAGTGGTCAACACCTGAGGCCGAGGCATTTGCATACCTCAAAAAACGCCTCACTGAAGCGCCTATTCTAGTTTCCCCGGATTGGGCCCTACCTTTTCATGTGCATACAGATGCCAGTCTGCTGGCTGTGGGTGTTGTGCTGACTTAGCCTAGCAAAGAGTTCAACTTGGATCGCCCTGTACATTATGCAAGTCGCCTGCTCACCAAAGCAGAGCGCAACTATAGCACCACAGAGAGGGAAGGTTTGGCTATAGTGTATGCTCTACAAAAATTTCGTCCCTATTTGCTAGGGGTCCACTTCACAATTATTACTGATCACCATGCCTTGCGCTATCTGCTTAATAAGCCACAGGTCGCAGGTCGAGTATGGCAATGGCTCCTCCTATTCCAAGAGTTTGATTTTGAAGTGGTACTCCGTCCTGGTAAGCATCATGTAATGGCTGACCACCTCTCTCGCATTCACATAGGTGAAGAAGCTACCGGGATTGCGGATGACTTTCCAGATAGCAGTCTTTTTAAAATCGATACAACGCCGGAATGGTACGGCGAGGTCCTACATTTTCTATCTACTGGGCTGTACCCAGAGAAGGCATCTCCACTACAGAAGAGGAGATTGCTGTTGAAGTCCAGGCCTTTCACTCTGATTGGGGGTCATCTCTACAAATCGGGACCAGATGGTGTTCTGAAGCGTTGTGTCTCGCCTCATGAGGTGGAGCATATTCTGGAGGATGCCCACAATGGTCCCACTGGTGGCCATTACCCTGGTCACATCACTGCCCAGAAGATTCTGCAGAGTGGTCTATGGTGGCCCTACGTTTTTAAGGATGCAATAGCATATTCAAAGGTTTGCGATGTGTGCCAGCGCTGTGGGCCGAAGCCAAGTAAGCAATCCAACCGTCCTCTGCAGGTCTCGATGGCGTAGCTACCTTTTGAGAGATGGGGCTTGGACTTTGTGGGTCCAATATATCCCTCGGCTCAACCAGGTAATCGCAAATATCTGCTAGTGGCTACAGACTATGCAACAAAGTGGGCGGAGGTACTAGCGACAGTAGATTGCACTGGCAATACAGTAGCCAAATTTTTATATGAAAACATTTTATGTAGATTTGGATGTCCCTTAGAGATCACCAATGATAGGGGCAGTCATTTTGTCAATGACATGATCTCAACTTTACTGGCCAATTACAAGATTTTTCATCGCAGGTCGTGCTCTTATTACCCTAGAACCAATGGGCAGGCCGAGGGCACCAACAAGGTTCTGATCGCACTCCTGAGGAAAGCATGTCATCTCCATCCAGCATCATGGACTCAGGCTGTGCACGGCACTCTTTGGGCATACCGCACATCTTTCAAAGCAACAACGAATTACACGCCTTTTCAACTCGCTTTCGGTTTGGAAGCCATAGCTCCATTTGAGTTCAACTCCGGATCCCCTAGGGTGGGCAGTTTGCGTGCAAGTTGGGGCATGGAAGCTGCTTCTATATCCCGTTTTACCTTATTGGATGAAAGCCGCCTTTTAGCTTCTCATGCTCTGCAAGAGGAGCAACTTCGTCGCAAAGCGTGGCATGATCGCCACCTCAGAAAGCCGAAAATAACGCAAGGCACATTGGTGCTACTCTATCAGGCAAAATATTTGAAAAAAGCAAAGAAGCTGGTTCCAGCTTGGCAAGGGCCATTCGTGGTGGACGAGATTTTACCACAGGGGGCAGTCCAGTTAGTCACTTTAGAAGGTGTCCCACTGCCTCTGGTAAATGGCTCCAGAATCAAGTGCTATTACTCTGAGTAAGCAATGTGCAGCATTTCGCCATATGTTGGTTCAAATATCCCATCTCTCTCATCCCAACTACCTTTCCACCACCAGAACGGAAGGTTCTGCTATGTCTCAATCTCTGCTAGGTTTGTAGAAGTTTCCATCTTTCAGTCTGAAGTATCATTTCCCACTCAGTCTCGGTAATTGGGCATTGTCTTCAACTTCTTACAATTCAATCACTCTTTCTCTAATTGTTCTATCATCAGTGTTATCCAGTGAAGCTCCTAGCCTCTTTGGTGATCTTTTCTTTAAGGGTACTAACTCCTCTCAAGGTCTGCCACATATAAGTAGTTTGTCCGTAAAGATTTGGTAAGTAAGTTCTTAGTCTTGGCCTTGCTTGGCCTTCTTCGAAAATGGCTGAGCATTGTTCCCACTGTGGTCACAATGGGCAAATTTCCAAGACATGCTTGTATGCCTCTCTCTAAGGTGTGCAAAGTGATGTATGGTATCCTCACCGGAGGGGCACAACTCAAGTTTTCGTCTTCAGCATTGGCTGCCAATCATCCAATTTGTCCAATAAGTCTCCCTCCCCTATCTCTTAAATTCGCCCTCCTCTGCTCTCTCCAACTTCGGCTCCCTTCCCTCCCAATTCGTCCCTTTTTCATAGCTGCCGGCTGCAAGGCTGCCAGAATTTGGGCCTGTGAAATTCGCACTCCTCTGCCTGGATTCGCCTCAGTCCCTTGTAAAATTCGCCTATCCTTCATAATTCGCCCCTGTTCAATTTTCCCTACCTCTCGCCTACCCTCTACCCCTCGCCCCTACCAAGCACCCCCTCTCTCGCCCCTACCCTCTCAGCACCCCCTCTCGCCCCTACCCTATACCCCTTGCCCCTACCCTCTCAGCACCCCTCTCGCCCCTACCCTATACCCCTCGCCCCTACCCTCTCCCAGCACCCCCTCTCGCCCCTACCCTATACCCCTCGCCCCTACCCTCTAACTCTCGCCCCTACCCTCTACCCTCTCGCGCCTACCCTCTCAGCACACCTCTCGCCCCTACCCTCTAACTCTCGCCCCTACCCTATACCCCCTCGCCCCTACCCTCTACCCACCCACTCGCCCAGCCTCACAATAAATCACCCCAAGTCCCCTTCTGTCCAGAGGTTGCCTAGCCAAATCCAAATCGGGTCTATACTCCACCTTGGCCTCCGTCTGATCGTGGTGCTTTTCATCACTTGGTCCACTCAACTGCTCACTGTTTGTCATCCACCCGACCTCACCATGGCAAGAGGTAGCAAGCAACAGGAGAAACAGCCAGAAGGAAGTAGCAAGAAAAAGGTAGAGTTGAAGAAGAGGAAAGCTTTGGTTGCAGAATCAGAGAGCGAAGCAGAGGAAGTATCTGCAAGCAGCAGCAGCAACCATGACATAGATGACTTTACCTCCAGTGACCCAAGTGATGAGAGCTACAAAGCAGACTCAGCAGCATCTGATGATTCAGATGTAAATTCCGAGTCAGGTGCTTCCAGTGATCAGGAGGAACATTCAAAAGTGGCTCAGAAAAAAGACAAACAGCCAATCATCACTCATGAAATCAAGAGGCCTGCTTCTTCGAAAAATCGCACAGCATTCTCATTAAATTTTCATATGCAGCAACCTCAACCATCTCTCAGTGAGGTGCTTTCGACTGCTCAGCTACGGACTCTGGGCCTCACAGCATTGGCTGATGCAGATTTACCTGATACGGTTCTAGCAGAGCTGATACATCAACTGTTGAAAGACTTTCCAAAGGTCCGGGGCCACAAGCTAACAGCTACAAGGATTGACCATGCCATGGGTATGACCAACTTTCCTGCTGTGAAGTCTACTACTCGCACTTTCTCTTTACTGTCCAAGGATGCGACAATTCAAGCATGTCGAGCTATTGAGTTCAGATCACCCAAATTATGAGCGAAACAGACGACTTCTCGCAATTTTCAGGTATTACTTTCTGGCTCGAGATGCCAAAGAAGACAAGGAAAAAACTAATCTTCTCACTACATTCTCCCACTGCGACGGGCTATACTGTTTAATCCACACTACCCCATGTGGATTCCACCAAATTCTCTTCAGCTCTTTGCAGTCTAGGGCTAAAAGATTTCGGCCCCAAGTGCAGTCTGTGCAGTTAAGTTTTAAATGTTTTGCGGCACCTCTCTTGGCATGGGTCATAAACATACCTATTAACATCAATGAAGTGGATGAAGAGCAGGGAACCTCGAAAGGGAAAAGGAAAACCGTGAGCATGCAGGTTGACCCCACAGTCACCAAGAAAAAGAAGATCAAGGCGAAAGTGGTGAAGGATACAGTGAAGTCTCTACTCTCCTTGCCAGTGTGGGGGAGCAGGAGAGAGAGCCCACTTACTACTCTATGCAATGAGAGTGAAGGAGAAGAGGAGATTGGCGCAGAAGAAGCTCACGCAGAGAGAAAACGTGAGAGAGAGAGAGAGCTCGTAGAGAGATTTGGGAAAAGTCACGCTGGCTAATTTTTGGGCTTGACCTTTGAGTATATGAGTAAGTGACTAGGGGGCCATTCACACTTGGGCCCCCTCACTTATAAGTCTTTTAACTTATAAGTTAATAAGTACAAGGCACTTAGGCCTTTATTCCCTAACAACCTCCCACCTAAAGGCAATGTACCTTGGGAGATCAAAGAATCAACTAACTATAATACATCAGCTGATCATGCACTTACTCCTCCAACACCCATCATCTGACGGCAATATGCAAACCGCTCTGCTGGAAGACTCTTGGTCAAAAGATCTGCAAGATTGTCATCTGTGTGCACCTTGACAAGTGTAATGCTCTTGTCATCAAGCACACTTCTGATAAAATGATACTTCACCTCTATGTGCTTTGTCTTGGCATGAAAAACAGGATTCCTTGCAAGCATAATAGCACTTTGACTATCACAGTGTAGCACAGGAACCGGTGACTTAATGCCAAGATCTTCTACCAAACGCATGAGCCACAAAGCTTCTTTGCATGCCTCAGTGGCAGCCACATACTCAGCCTCAGTGGTAGACAAAGCAACACATTTTTGCAGTCGAGAAATCCAAGAAACTGCACCTCCTGTGAATGTAAACACATATCCAGAGGTAGACTTTCTGCAATCTGGATGTCCAGCAAAATCTGCATCTGTAAAGCCATGCACAGATGTCTCACTCTTCCCAAAACAAATGCACAAGTCTTTAGTGCCTTTCAAGTATCTCAAGATACACTTCACTGCTTCCCAATGCTTTTTGCCAGGATTGCTCATGTACCTGCTTACCACTCCCACCGCAAATGCAATGTCCGGCCGTGTAGCAACCATAGCATACATCAAACTGCCAACGGCTGATGCATAAGGAATCTTGGCCATTTCAGCCCGCATATCATCTGTGTTTGGGCAGTCATGTGCAGTCAGTTTTACATATGGAGGCAGCGGAGTACCAAGTGCCTTTCCCCCATCCATATGAAAGCGATGTAGCACCTTATTAACATAATCTCGTTGAGATAGATACAGATGTTTGTTGGGTCTATCTCGAGAGATATGCATGCCCAAAATATGATTAGCATCACCAAGATCCTTCATGTCAAAGCGATTCTTTAAGCTTTGCTGTAATGCATCCAACTCCGTGACATTGTTACCCGCAATAAGCATGTCATCAACATACAAAATCAGCAATAGAAGAGATCCATCACTTGCCGTTTTGATATACAAACAGTGATCAGAATTACTTCTTTTGTATCCTTGAGACCTCATGAATGTATCAAACTTGTGATACCATGCACGGGGAGACTATTTCAAACCATACAAGCTCTTCAAGAGTCTACATACTTTCTTCTCTTGCCCCTTTGACACAAAACCTTCTGGCTGCATCATATAGATCATCTCAAGCAAATCGCCATGCAAAAACGCTGTTTTGACATCCATTTGCTTTAACTCCATATCTTCAGAAGCAACCGGGCCTAAAACAAGACGTAATGTGGCAAGCTTTACAACAGGAGAAAAAATCTCATCAAAATCAACACCATGCTTTTGCTTGTACCCTTTAGCAACCAAACGTGCCTTGTACTTAGAAGAAGCATCAGATGTGACCTTGGTCTTGTAAACCCATTTACATGGCAGAGCCTTATGCCCTTTAGGCAAATCAACCAAGTCCCATGTATGGTTTTTCTCCAAAGACTGCATTTCCGAAACCATTGCTTTGAACCATTTCTTACTGTCTTCCCGTTGCATAGCCTCTTTATAGCAAGACGGCTCACCACAATCAGTAAGCATGACATAGTCCAAAGACGGTTCATATCTATCGGGGGGCCTTGTCACCCGAGTAGACCTACGCACCCAATGATCCATAGCAGGTGGATTTTCAGCCTGTAAACCATCAAAAACAGCAGGCTGTTCAGCCGGTTGCATCGCAACAACGGGCGGTCTAGGAGCATCAACCTGTTCCCCTACCTGTGGTGCATCAATGGCAACTTGTTGGGGCTGATTTTCAGCAGCTAATGGCTGATTTTCAGCACCATTTTCAGCATGTAAAGGCTGCTGAACATTGGGCCTTCTTGGCTGTCCATATGTAACATCTTCACGAAAAACAACCCGGCGCACTTCCTCGACCTTTGTGGGCTGTTTGTGCATGCAATTCTCATTGAAGATGACATCATTGCTGCGTATGATTTTCCATAATGCGGGATCCCATAATCTATACCCCATTTCACCATCCTCACCATATCCTAGGAAAATACATTTATGAGACTTTGGTTCTAGTTTGGTGCGCAGTTCACTCCGGATGTGAACATAGGCCTCACAACCAAACACTCTTAAATGTGCATATGAGGGTGGCTTGCCAGACCACACCTCCTCAGGCACCTTTCCACCCAAAGCCTTGCTAGGTGAGCGATTAATCAAGTGAATAGCTGTTTGCACAGCTTCTGCCCAAAAACCATGAGGTAATGCAGCATGTGACAGCATACTCCGAACTTTCTCTTGGATAGTCCGGTTCAACCTCTCTGCAACTCCATTCTGAGAGGGATTAAAAGGAGCCGTGAGCTCTCTTTTAATACCTTTAGTAGCACAAAAGTCAATAAATGCTTTTGATACATACTCCCCCCCATTGTCTGAGCGCAAAGACCTAAGCTTCTTGTCAGTTTGATTCTCAACAAACGCAAGAAACTTCTTGAAAGTATCCAAAACATCGCTTTTAGCACGTATTGGATACAGCCACACCTTACGTGTAGCATCATCGATAAACGAGACAAAATATTTCTTTCCCCCTAAGGACAACTGTGGCATTTCACATACATCGGAATGCACTAAGTCTAACCTGTCAGGCTTCAAAGAAAGAGACCTTTTGTGCGGTGTTTGACTGTGCTTACCATAAATACAGTGCTCACAATGAGAAAAATCAGCATACCTCAAACACGGCAAATAACCACAACGAGACAGAGTTTCCATTCCTCTTTTACTCATGTGTCCCAACCGGCCATGCCACAAAGAAACACTTGGCTGCTTGGTTACGGCGACAACATGGTCACGCACACTAGATACATGCAAAGGATACAAAGTGTCCGATTTACAACCCTTGGCTACAATCCGGGCCCCTTTACAAATTTTCCACTTGCTATCACCAAAAGTGGTGTGATAGCCTGCATCATCTAGCTGCCCTGTACTAATCAAACTCCCCTGTACTAATCAAACTCTTCTTGAGTTGTGGCACATGGCGCACTTTGTGCAAAACAAAAGTCATACCATCAGCAAAGGAAAACTGGACACTGCCAATACCTGCAATGTCACATGCATAGTTATCTCCCAAATAAACAGTGCCCTGCACCTCACCTGAGTACTGTGTAAACCAATCCCTATGAGGTGTTACATGAAAGGAGGCACCTGAATCAAGAATCCAAGTATGCATGTCCACATCAGAACCCATAGCAAGGGTATGTGCATCCACAAAATAGGCATTGAGTACATCAGTGCTGCTGTCACTGTCACAACTACTAGCAACATTGATTTCCTCAATCAACACAGTGCTCTTCTTGGCATTTCCCTTGTCCTTTGCATCAGTTTCAGCACCCTTGTTCTTCTCTTTCTTCCACTCATAGCATTCCCGTTTATAATGCCCTTTCTTTCCACAATGATGACACACAACATCTTTCCTACGAGATTTGTTGCGTGCCCTGTCCTTACTGTCAGATTTCTCCCTCTGTTGAGACCTGCCTCTCAAGTGCAATGCATTAGAAGACCCACCTGTGGTGTTCTTCCTGTTCATCTCTTCCATCAAGAGAGAACTCTCTACATCTGCATACTTAAGTGACGCACTTGAGTTACTAAGAGCTGTCCGGAATACATCCCAACTCTCGGGCAATGTGCATAGCAGAAAAGTAGCTTTGAACTCCTCATCAATCGTGAATTTCAGCTCTGTCAGTTGGCTGAAAATAGAATTGAATTCATTGAGGTGCACTGACATGTGCGTGCCCTCCTTCATGCGGAGATCCATAAGCTTCTTAAGCCAATACACTTTACTGGCAGCACTCTGCTGTGCATACAACTCGTCTAAACGCTTCCACATGCCCCATGCTGTCTGCTCATTCTCTACATTGAAGAGTAAATTGTCAGACACCGAAAGCATGATCGTGGAGCGAGTCAACTCGTCCACTTCTTCCCATTCTTCAACCTCCATATCAACCGGTTTCACACCCTGTAACTTAATAGGTTTCGCCTGTTTCTTCTGCAACATCACATTATAACATTGCTTCTTCCATATAGCAAAGTTATGGGCACCTTCTAGCTTGCGAATGTGCAACAAATTGCCACTTTCACTGCTAGAAGCCATTCTGAGTGATTGCAAACACTGAAACCCTGTTTTGCCGACCTAAACACGCCCAAATGTGCGCAATCGGGCAAAAAACAACTTGCTGTTACAGAAAAACAGCGAGCAAATTTCACGCGAAATCACCCCAAAACGGCGTACATTCACTGCCAAACCCTTACCAAAGGTTTCCACAAGGTGTATACATCATTTGCTTGCTGAAATTCCCTGTTTTGGGGCAAAAATCAGACCTGTAAACACCTGTTTTGCTGAATTTTCAGAACCTCGTTGGTGGAAACACCTGTAAGATTGACGTGTGAGACTTGCCCTAATGAAATTGCATCAAATTGACCCCGAAATTGGTCAATTTCAGCAGAAATAGGCTGCTGTTCGCCAGTTTTTGAAACCCTAATTTTGGGGAAACTGTCACCGGAGGTCGATTCTACACGGTGAGAGGATCCCTTCGCGACAGAGTTAATCGAAAATGGTTGAATATCCTTCCCGCAGCGAGCAAGAACAGAATTCTGATCTGTGTTGCGAGAATGGCTCTCTTGGAAACCCTAAAGCTCTGATACCATGTGTGGGGGAGCAGGAGAGAGAGCCCACTTACTACTCTATGCAATGAGAGTGAAGGAGAAGAGGAGATTGGCGCAGAAGAAGCTCACGCAGAGAGAAAACGTGAGAGAGAGAGAGAGCTCGTAGAGAGATATGGGAAAAGTCACGCTGGCTAATTTTTGGGCTTGACCTTTGAGTATATGAGTAAGTGACTAGGGGGCCATTCACACTTGGGCCCCCTCACTTATAAGTCTTTTAACTTATAAGTTAATAAGTACAAGGCACTTAGGCCTTTATTCCCTAACAACCAGTTTCTGAGAGCTAGCAGACTAGGGTACATCTTCAGCGTCACACGTCTACTTCTACCCCTGGTTCTGCTATGCCGGCATCAGTGTCTATTGCCGCTCCCCAGGACAGGATGGTCACTTCACCCATACAGGATCCTCTTCCTTCTTCTCCCATCTTCACTCATACACGGTCAACATATCTCTCGCTCCACCTACAACACCAATCTCCGAGGCACCTACTACACCAACTGTACCTACTTCTAGCTCGCTGGCTGTGCCACCTGTGCGCCCTCCAACATCACATCCATCTGAGGGATCTTCAAGTAGGACCGACTCCACTTCTCTGTTTCAGCTTTCAGAGAAGTTACTTCAGGACTCCAGAGCTGCTATTGCCACCATCGAGCTAGGCGCGGAGCAGCTAGCTGCAACCCACCAGTATCACTCCGCCACATACGCAGCTATGGAGGGATCTCTGCGAGTTGCCGAGAGTGCCATCGCAGATCGAGATGCAACGATTTTTGCACTACAGCAGGCATTGAAGATAAAGTCGAGGATTATTGATGACCTAAAAGCACAGGTGCAGGGATTTCAAGAAATGCTTATGTATGGTAACACGCCTACCCAGGCTCCTGTGGGATATGGATGGACTGGGCCAGGGATACAAGTCCAGAATCCAGCAGGCTTTGCAGCGCCAGCAAGTCCCTCTCAGCAGTTCATGGGACACTACCCAGCAGGTCCCTCTCAGCCCTCTCAGCAGTTCATGGGACACGACCCACAGCCCCAGTTCCAGTACTTTACTCAGCAGGGGTCTCAGGTCCAGATGCCACACATGCAGAGCCAGAGTGTTCCTTGTTGTGACGGTGTTGCTGGTGCACACCACCATGGTTGTGTTACTAGGCGTCCGGAGTTTACTTCAGGGCAGGTGCTTCCATCCGTTGTGCAGCAGATGGCTGCTACAACCACAGGAAGCCAGGTTATGCAAAGCACAGTACAGCAACCGCATAGTTACACAATCGATCTAATGGCTCCTCCCGATCCGGATACTTCTGGAGCAGCAGTGGCGACGACACTTTCCCTTGGGTGACAGGACTGTGCTCTTGTCCCACCTTTCATTGTACATATAGTTACTTTTGCAGTTTCATTCAGTTTTGGCTCATCGAGACGGTGACTAGTCTTGTGGCGGGCAACCTGTAGCAAGCTACAGTGTCACTTTCACAGGACACAGTTACAGCTAGTACAGTTGGTTCCGTCTGTTCACACTGGACGGACACTCTGGGTAGTGACACGTGGCAGGGATACGGATGGTGGCCTAGTGGACATGTGGCCAGGTCACACTTAGCTGGCCGACATTTATGAGCCGTTGGTGGCTCTTTATGATTGTATCTATGAGTAGTAGCCGTTGGGTCATTATCATTATCTTATATAGATGGTCGGTTCATCATCTAGGTAGCGAGTCTTACACAAAGCACTGCTTCACCATCCCTGCACATCTGAGCCTCGACACCCCATTTTGTACCTGTGAGTCCTGGGCTGGAGCTGAGTGTGCTGCCACGCCAGAGTCTGTACATGGTTCTTTGAGCTAGTCGAGTCCACATGTTCTGGTCCACTGTTTTGTCTCTGTTGTGATCCATTGTTTCTGTGTTTCATTCTGTTTGAGAGAGTTTCCATTTGTTGAGTGAGATTGTCACGCACATTGCACTGAGGGGCACCCACACTGTAGAGAGCACGACACGTTATCCGCGCTACAGATTTTCAGTGTGACAAACAGACAGAGGAGGGGAGGTGCGATGCTATGCTACGCATCCCCGAGAGGATCTTGCTGGATCCAGAGCTTAGAGAGCATATGGAGGCACTTTGGACTGAGAGCATGGACATGCAGGACACCCCTGTCAGTAGAGTGGCCTTTGGATTGTTGGCTGAGCTTAGTCGCTTCTTCTTTCAGGAGTCTGCAGCTCGCTTTGGTTGCAGCGTGAGAGGAGGAGAAGCGTCTTTGACGGGGCATTGTTTACTTGCAGAGGATGCAGGAGCAGCATCCAGACAATCCTTAATTGGAGGAGCAGATGCAGCATGCTAGACAGAAGCTGGGCTAGCATTGAGGAGCGGCGTCATGAGTTTGCCTTCCATCGGCAGGCATCTCAGTGGACCTAGGTGGTTGATAGAGTTACTGGGGAGTTTCTTGAGACAATGGGGCCACGCCATGCACACACTAGTGTTAGTCAATTAGATCCGACGGATCAGTTGCTACAAAGTCTGAGGATATGCGTGCAATTGCTACTGACTTCCACCGTGATCTATTGTATGTTGAGACTCAGCTAGAGCGTCAGGATGCATGCAGAGAGTAAGTTTGGGCACAGATGCCTTGCCTTGTTATTACTGAGGAGACGCAACAGAGACTTGATCTTCCCCTCTAGCTAGAGGAGCTCCCTGAGGCCCTCAGATCACTCCCCCAAGGTAGGGAAGGATGGTTTGACTCCCAGCTTTTTCTTGGAGTATTGGGACTTGCTTGGTTCAGATCTTTGCAGCGCATTCCAGTACGTTTTGCACACTAGTGAGATGCCTGACAGCATGAGTGAGGGCTTGATCTACCTGATTCCCAAGGAGGGAGGCTCCTTGGATGAGATTCGACAGTGGCGACCCATTACCATTTTCAACTCATCCTACAAAATTCTAGCAAAGGCTCTGAGCTTGAGGACCCAGACACGTTTTGTCAAGGAGCGTAGTATCCTTGACAACATCTTCACTTTTTGGGAGGCATCTGCCCTCGCGCGTCTTCGAGGAGAGGATCTGGTGCCTACGACAGAGTTGACTGGGACTTCATGGAGAGCACTCTACATAGGATGGGTTTCTCAGATGCTTGGATCAGAGGTGTGAGCTCTCTATAGGCGTGCGCACAGTCAGGTGCTCTTGGGAGGGGGAAGAGGAGAACGCTTCTTACTCACGCGTTCAGTCAGACAGGGTTGACCTCTTGCCCCCTTCCTCTTTCTGTCCTATGCTGAGGTAATGAGCAGATTTTTGACTTCTCAGCAGGTTGGTTTGCGTGGTCTTGAGCTTCCTATTAGGACAGATGAGCTTCTTGACGCTAAGTTTACTGACGACTCAGCCTTGTACTTGGAGGGCAAGGAGGCCAATTTGCACAAGCGTGAGCAGGCTCTTGAGGTGTTCTGTTGTGCATCAGGCGCACTGATCAACTGGTGGAAGACAGTATCTTTCTAGGCTGGCAGTGCTCCTACGCCTGATTCGTCATTAGGTGAGGGTTTCAGATGGATTCCCCCCAAGGATTGTAGTTCGTTACCTGGGTTGTCAGGTTGGCCTAGACTTGTCCCTGAGCAGCAGACTGCTGCCCTCCTCCTGTCCATTAGGAGGAAGTTGTTGCATTGGAGTTCGGCACGGCTCTCTTTGGTAGGCAGAGTTATAGTGGCCAACCAGATGCTATTGGCTACTTTGTGGTACATCACATCTTGCTGGATCTTCTCGAGCTCCTGCATTAGCCAGCTAGAGAGGCTGATCAGGAACTTTCTTTGGTGAGGGCGCAACACACAATTAGCCCGGGCCTAAGTAGCCTGGAAGGTCATCACCTTACCGTGTTCTCAGGGGGGGTTGGGGATCATCAACCCAACACAGTAGATGAGAGCAATCCTTGGGAAGTTTGTCGTCAGAGGACTGCTTCTAGGGGAGGAGCCCTGGAAGGAGTTGTTGCTTCAACGGCTTCGAGCTCGAGTTCCTCATGCAGGAGGCCCTTGGAGCCCTTCCACAAGGTGGATCTTTACAAAGATGCAAAGAGTTGGTGTGAGCAGGAGGTTGGAGGATCGATTTGCTGCGAACCTGCTTCGCTCTTGGGAGCAGTTGCGGAGTGGCCTAGAGCAGCACCAGCCCACTTGCACGGAGGAGCGCTTGAGACAACACCTTGTTTGGAACCCCATGGTTAGCACTCAGAGAGGCCACTTGGTTGGTAGTAGGCCCCATGTTTCTTGGGGTCCCATGGCAGAGGGCCCAGCCCGCACTCTCGGCGACTAGCTTTAGTTTTCAGGTTGCCAAAGGAGGCATAGAGCATCCAGCTACGAGGCATGAGAGAGAGGGGTGCAGAGCATGTGCTAGGACATTACCGAGGCTCTACCAGCAAAGTGACTCACCCCTCTAGAGACAGCAGCTCCTAGATGGATGGGGGCCTTCACGCAATTGGAGGTCCTCATCGCAATTCGTGCTTGCTCGGAGTCCGTACCCCCCATGTTCTTTAAGATCCAGGGCGAGGGTCGACTACACAGAGTCTCAGTAGAGGCTCCACAGGTTGTAGAGTGCTATTTTCAGAGGATACGAATAGTAGGCATCCGTGGGAGGACCTGTGTCACGGATCCTGACCCAGCAGATCTTGAGACAGGCCACTCGAGGCTTTGGGCTTGGGAGAGCTTCCCTTTGACACGAGTGCAGTGGGACCTTGGAGAGTGGTTTTGGAGAGATCCCTTCTCTTCAACCGACCACCCTGGGATCCCTTTCTTTCAGTACACTGTTCGACTGGGGCGACACATACTGGCAGCACGGAGAGAGGCTCGCCCTGCTGCAGCACTTCATTGGCAGGAGGAGGATCTCACGACTGAGTTCTTGTCTAGCTTTTGGGAGCGATTGTGGGACTCCAGACAGCCGAGGCGAGTCACTTTGTTCTAGTGGCTAGTTGCACACAGAGCTACAGCCGTGGGGAGTTGGCTGGTACATAGTGGCTTTTCGGTAGCCTGTGCAGCTTGTGACCATCCTTTGAAGAGTCAGTGTCACTGTCTGTGGGACTGCCCCATGGCACAGCAGGTTTGGCTTAGGGTCTTCTACTGATGCCAGCTCTTTCCACAGCGCGATAGTACACTTGGGGTGCTGCTTCCTGGTCCACCCTCATGGGCCTTGCACTCCAGTTTTAGCTATCCTCCACCAGCAGGATGATAGTGATCCAGGGGGGTCGATCTACACTTCAGTGTGCTACAGAGCTTACCCCTCAGGAGTCCTGCAGTGAGAGAGAGGTGTGTTGGGAGCTCGTTTGTGGCCTGACACTCTGGTTCATTTGGCGGGCCATTGCTTCCGCATCTTCGAGGCTGTCCCACCGATGGAGACTGTTCGTGACTCTTGGCTGGAGTTGATCCATACTCTCACGGGTCAATTCGAGAGACTGCAGGGCAGCTCCGACCGCATGCGGGAGAGCAGAGAGGCTTTCCTGTGACTCTGGCGCCCAGGGCCCTTCTTCACCGTGGTCCAGGGTGTGCCCAGATGGCACTACAGGCCACCTGTGTGGCTCCTCCTCCCATTTTGTGATTTAGCCTCATTGTACATATTTTGTTTACTCACTAGGAGAGTCTTCCCATGCTTTTGATGTAGCCCTCTCTAGTAGGAGGTGGTTTTGTAGCCCTATGGGCAGTTTTACTTAACTAATGGAAGGATCATTTTCTCGGAAAAAAAAAAAAGGAAGCTTTCAATAACACTGGAGTGAGGCCATCCTTCCCAGGACAACTGCGACAAAAGAGTGCCCACAAAGCATCAAACACCACATTCTCTGTGAGAAGCCTCTTCTCCAAGCCAACACATGCTATCTGTGACACTCTGTCTGATATGGGCCCAAAGCTCTCTCCTAAAATCATCTTTACCGAAAGGATCCTTAAGGAGGTTACCATTTAAAAGCAGTAGCGATATCTCTAATCTCCTCAGGCTCCTTTGCCAGTGTGCTCTCCTTCCGTCTTCACAGACAAATTCTTGACCAGGAACAATGGGATGGACTGTTCTTAAAGAACCTCCTAATGACCCAATCCCTGACCTCAGTCCACTCATAAGCCTGTCTATGAGAAAGATAATCATGTCGTCGCTCCTCAAGCTCAATGATCTCCTGTCTTTGTGTATGGAAATCATAGTCTCTAGCTTGGCTGATCTGAGTCTCTAGCCAAGAGCTTTCTGTTTCTCTCTCTTATGTCCGTTGTAAGGAGGCAAGGCCACGTCGCAGACATCACTTGTACTCTCGAATCTCCAAATGAAGAATGCGCTAACTCTGCAATTCTGCGAGCAGGCCAGCTGAATGCAACCTGGTTGTATGCAAATGGGTACAGCTGTTTGCAGCATGCAAAAGCAATGAATGACCCGAATGTGAAAGCAATGGTAGGGCAACGGCTGCTGCAGGTGTGGTGAATGTGAAAGCCTAGTTATTACATACATAGTTAGTAGCCTTGTAGCTGTAGGCTTCTCATAGGCCACATTGCCTCTTTGAAATTCCAATTATTGTCTTTTCTCTTTCTTTCTTTCTTGCTGTCTTGTTTATGTCGTTGTCTCCACTCTATCTAACCAATAGAGAAACTTATGCTGGCAACAGTCAAGTGTATAATACACATAAATCAGCTGAGTTCAACTCTTTAGTTTTGAGTTATACATCATCCAAGCTCTGTTACTTGAATAATGAATAGTTATGGCTTACCATAATGTATGAGTGTAGGAACTTGCTGTTTCTTTTGATGCTTTGCACCTAAAAGTAGATAAATGAAATATCGAGAGAGTGGAAGAGGTCTCACAGAATCCTTCCATCAACATGATGAGTTCAGTTTATAAAGTAATCTTATGCTCTTTCTGCTCAATTAAATTTTCTTTGATGCAGATCAATGTGGCTGATGATATGTTACAAAGGCTTAGAAAGTCAGGAGAGGTAGCACACTTGCGCTTCTATGAAGCTCTAATTCTTTCGTGTGTACAAGCAAAGAGGTTTCACAATGCTCTAGTTTTTTTGAATGATATGAGGATAGATGGATATGAAGTAATGCCTGTTATCCAAGATCTTCAAGATCAAACAGACAAAGAAACATGGGATAATTTTTTACACGAGGCCAATGACTCTCTGATTTACCGCATATTTCACAAAGAGTTATGTGATTGGATGTTCAAGCAGGCACATTTTTCCAAGCAAGTGTACGGCGGAGACACAGCTGAAAGAGATTTGGTAAATTTCGTACATCTGGTGGGGCCCGCATCATAACAAAAAAAATTGCTTGGAAAGAGCTCTTATTATTATTACAAGTCATTCAATGTATGACAGGGGAAGGCAACGCCATCATAAATCAGATTGCTTCTTAAGTGTTGCTGGATCTGTGGAACAGATGAGGCTATTAGAGAGAGAGAGAGAGAGAGAGAGAGAGAGAGAGAGAGAGAGAGCAACCAATGTAAAAATATCAAAGGCCTAGCAGTTATGCGGCAGTGATTCAACACCAGACATGCTTAACCTCATGCATAGGGATTTCTGAAGCATGAACAGAGTAGCCCTCAAGTTGGTGCTGTCGAGTTTAAAGCAATCACAACAAAAGCTGGGGTATGTTTTTCTTTGCACGAAATAACAAGAAGTTGTATTGTTAATTACCAGCTCGGTGGTACCAAGGTTATTAAGGCGGACAAAAGAAGTTTTGAAGCCATGGTATTTTCATTCTGACATCACACAACAACAGCTGACTTCCTCCTCTCATTAATAGGCACGCCAGAAATCTAAGTGATTTCAAATGCAGCAGGTTTTCAGGTCATCAGAGCTGAGGTTTTTTTATGAATACAATCCAGCAGAGCTCAGAGCCAGTGCTTGTTGCATTTTGAAGAGGATGCACAGTGCTGGGCCCTGGCTAGTTGATGAGCTCAAGCATGCCGAGATTTAACTGCCATTTTCTTCAATGAGAGGTGCAAGTGATTGAGGAGAAAGTGGAAGAAGACAATGAAGAAACACAAGAAGAAAGAAAGACTAAGATCAACCTGTTTGTAATGGGGTTACCTCAAGAAGCAGATGTGGAGCATGTTGTGGGTTGATGTTAAATGTGCTATGACACTGTCTCCACCCTATCTAGAATTAGTAGCAATGCATATAGCTGAGTTCATCTCTCCTTATATTTGAGTTATTCATCCAAGCTCTGCTACTCGAATAATGAATGAGTGTCGAATATTTTTGCAACTTTTTTATGCTTTCGCTCCTTGAAGGAGATAAATGAATTATCAAGAGAGTTCAGGTCATTTACCGCATCCTTGCTTGCATCAACATGATGGGTTCAAATCTTTTGCTCAATTAAATTTTCTTGCAGATCAATGTGGCTGATGATATGTTACAAAGGCTTGGAAATTCAAGAGTGGTAGCTCGGTCGCGCTTCCATCAACATGATGAGTTCAGTTTTTAAAGGAATCTTTCGCTTTTTCTGCTCAATTAACTTTTCATTGATGTAGATCAATGTGGCTGATGAAGGCTTAGAAAGTCAGGAGAGGCAACATATTTGTGCTTCTATGAAGCTCTAATTCTTTCAAGTGTAAAAGCAAAGAGGTTTCACAATGTTCTAGTTTTCTTGAATGATATGACAAGATGGGAGCCACAGTCACATGCACCCCATTTTGCTAGTCACCAGAGTGGGACACTCACCTCAATTAGAAATATTGCTAAAACCTTCCCTCTTTCCCTATATAAGGAGGCCATGAGAGTTCACTTAAAAAAAAAAAAAAAAAAACACACACACACCCCTATCCATACACACTCTTGTGCTACATGCTTGTAGCATGAACCCTAATCACATAATCACAACACCATCATTATCACCATCACCATACACAAAAGATGAGCACCACACTTCCACACCACTTGTAATTAAGGGTTGAAGGCACAATTTCAAGAAGAAGAAGGGTAGACACACTCATGATATTCCTCGCCATCAACTCCCATCTCTCCATTATGCCTCTTACGATTTTGTCTCCTTCTCATTTTTCGACCATACGTTACCTATTGTATTCATCTTTTCCAAGCAATCAACACACTCCATCTTGGTGTCATACTTTGTGTCGTTTTGGATACATCTCATTGTGAGTATGGTATATGCTTGTTCCTTGCTTTTTTTTTCTGCTTATATAAAGGTGTGCGGAATCGTCACCATACACACACTCTTTCTCTCCCTTTCATATTCTTATCATCTTGCTACTTCCATCTTGAGGTGTGCGGATTCGCCACCTCTTGTATGATAAGTGAGCATACTCGTAAATTTTCCCTACCTCATTATCTTCCTTACTAACATGCACGAGTAGCAAGCTCATTCTCACTCATTCACCACTCCTCTCACCTTATTCTCTGACCACCCCATTCTACATTTGGGCGTGGATCTTGAAATTGTTTTCCATGGCATGCTTCATTGTGTATCTGTATGCGTCTTAGCCGCATATCTTGATAGGTGGTGTCCCTATTGTGTATCCCCCATGATGAGACCATTGTGCATAATCTTGGTGTAGAGGCCACTGCGTCTATTTTTTCACTTCCGCCTCTCATTTGGTGTCCCCACGGAGGATCGAACTCAAGACTTTCATTTTACAAGGCTGACATGTTTACTTCTCTTTATGGACGAGTGGCTTCTTGAATTCTCTAATTGGAGCACTGAAGAGGAGGAGCTTCAAGAAGGTTTGACTCAAGTCATCAAGACACTCTTGTCAGGGTGTTGTATTGTTAGCATAGAAGAGGTGGTAAGACTCTCTTTCCTTACTCAAATTGTTTACATTTTTCATCATCCCCGCAAGCGTAAAAGCAAGGTACAAGCTGTATCATGCTCACATTGTAGCCAAAAATCGCACCTTCGATATGAGTGCAACCCAAAGTGAAGAAAAGGTCATCATTTTCTCCCTCGACATCCGCACAGGCGTTCTCACAACGGTAGGCTTTCAAGTAGCACCAGGCTTCTCTACATCTACGTCCCTATCTTTGTTACCTATTTCACCTACATCCACAACAAGCCTTCACAACTTGAGGAAGTTACTACGAACGCGTGGTCCCTCCCTCTCCCTTGCACCAAAAGATTCAAGGGTTTTCAAGTGCCGACAATCACCCCGTCTCCAAAACAAAAGAGTAAATCCTCCAAAGTCTTTCTATACCTCACTCTCATCTCATGAGTAAGGAACTAAAAACAGCAGCATGGATTCTACGTCGTCTACCGAGTGAAGTGACGGAGCTTGTCATCGACAAGGTTTTTGACATTGGTTTTGCTTGGCGGAAAGACAAGACCCTCCACCTTCAAGGAGTGTTGCTTGTGAATCAAGGCTATGATGACTTTATAGCTTGCTATGTATCCATCCAACTTGGATTAATACAAGTGGTAAGACTCACCACCTACCTCATCACACTTGTGTATATACTACATGGCACTCTATCTTGCAGGAAAGTGAAGTTGCTCAAAGAGAAAGAGTTCAAGCTTTTCCAAGAGCTTGCTAGAGGGGCAGTCCTAGAGCTAGAAGACGAAGACAACCTTGTCCTGTGGTACTATAAATTTGACCTTGACTACCAAGAGCTCTACATCTCCGATTATAACCTTCCACCACAAAGGAGAGAGCCTTTCCGAATTATCATGTGATGGACCCAGCACATCAACCTTTTGCAAGGAACCAAACTTATGCACCACAACGAATTCAATCAATCAAAGTAATCTTGGACCGCAAGATGTTTTATCATCAGATCATTACAACCATGTTTGGTAGAGAACGACTGCAAGAGATAAACACCTCTTCTCTACCCTTTATCCTCCCTATGATTAATCATGAAGTGTCTTTTGATGTAGTTATTTTCATCCTTGTATAGTATGTTTTCCATCCACCGAGCACTCATGTATTGAATCTCTATACATAAAAAATAAATTAAAAAATCTAAGTCGAGTTAATTTTCTCACTCTCACAATGGCAAGTGTAGCATTTCCAACCTTTATTGGTAAGGTGGGTGAGGATGCTGCAGACTTTCTAGACAACTTGGAAATAGCATGTATCATCTCTGCGAGAGATGATGATGTTTCGCGCTTGCGCATCTTCCCACTTCTAATGAAGGTGGAGGCAAGATCATGATACAATGCCTTGGCACAAGAAACCAAAGAACAGTGGGACTTATTAAGAGCAGCCTTTGTCAAGCGTTTTGGAGAGGGTACAACATCAGAGAAGCTATGGCAATTGTTGACAGAGTTGAAGCAGGGTAGTATGCTAGAATATGCATCATATGAGTCAAAGTTTCTAGATTTATGGGAGCGATGGGTTGCATCGCTAAGAGAGGATGAGGAGGCACCTGATTTTCTAAAGAAGGATCGGTTTAGGCTGAGTTATGGCCAACTCTTAAAGAGAAGGTGAAGGGAAGGTTTCTTGCTACGTATGAGCTAGCAGTTGAAGTGGCCCGCTTTAAAGACAAGAAGTTGCACCTACAAGCCAAGAATATCGATGAAGAGGAAGCCGTTAGGACCCGACCACCTCTAGCATCACCTACAACAGCCGCCTAGAGGATTCAACCACAAGAACCAATTGAAGATCAGCAAGACTTGCTCAATCGAATCACCAATCAACTTGAGAATGTCTCAGTCCATTTGATACAACAAGGGCATACACACAATCGCAACCAAGAGCAAGGAAGAGAGGATTGATGGATATGAAGTAATGCCTGTTATCCAAGATTTTCAAGATTGAAGAGACAAAGAAACATGGGAGAATTTTTTACACAAGCCCAATGACTCTCTCAACAAATGATGTGATTGGATGTTCCAGCACGCACCCGTCTCAAAGCAAGTGTATAGTTGAGATATAATTGAAAGAGATTAAATCAAATATGTACAGTTGTTGGGACCCACTTCATTATAAACTTCTGTGCTCAAAAAGAGACCTTATTGGCTTTCTAAAACAAGCATTAGAGAAGAAGAGAGTTAGATGTACTTTTCATATTGTATTATTTCCTATATTAATTAGACCTAACTTCTCATGCGAAGCATCGATTTTTTTTGTCGGAAGGTCCCTTCATTTCATAGCCTTACATTACTTGACTTCCTCATTATTTTATCATTTTAAAATGCCAACATGAACCTTCACCGTGCTATTATCAGGAGTAATTCAATTGATGACAAGGGAAGGCCCCGTCCTTAAAAATGAATGTAATCTCACAATTAATGCTCCTTTAAACTCGAAAGCATTTTGAGTCATAAGTTTATTGACAAATAGTTGATCATTACAATGACCCTCTAGAAGGAGCAATGAGACTTGGTTTATTTGTCTGTGTGTTTCTTCATTGTCTAACTCTGACTATCATTTATCATCTGAATATGTGAAGTAATGTTGGTGAGTCTTGTGAAGGCATAGACGTCTCTTGGTGTTTAAATAAGTCTAACATTAGAGCATGGAGATTGCTTTGGATACGAGGGTGATAACAATCTCAAAGGTATTAGTTTGTAGAGATAAAGGGGTAGGAGCAACTTTGAATGGAAGAGATAAAGCTTGTGGAACAAGCTTCCATGGAGGAAATTTTTAGTATATCATTTATCTCCAAAAAGTGTAAAATATAAAAAATTATTTTTAAAAAAATAGTAAGAAGCCACAAAACTGGCTTTTAAATTTAGTAATATAAATGTTTTTGAGGCTTAAAACATGTGCAAAATCAAAGTTATCAGTGTTCATTCCACTCTCTTGGTTATTGTCAGCCATGCTATTTATACTTATGTGTTTACTTAGTGTATTCTTTGGCAATTCAAAACCTTAGTTGCTACTCTTAGCTTTTGAAAATAAGCACTTAAGTATCTACACCCACGGTTCGAATTGGTTAATTATAGAGAGTAGTGGGGTGGGTCTAACATAGCAGAATTGTCAAGGGATAGCTCCTTTCGGACTTCTTATGGCTCAATAATGGTAAAGCCATAGGCAAATCTAAAAAGGTCACATTATTAAGACCAAAGCTCTCGAGGTGTGCACCATATCCCACATAGTGGGTTCAACAAAACCGATAACAGATCCCAGTCCCACTTACCCTAATATAATTAACAAAATCAACCATTAATAGGCTACTTAAGGACCTCTCTTCTTAAGCAAGAAAAGAGAAACCAAATGCTCTGATACTAATGTAATGAAAATGGCCTATGAACTTTGAGAATAAGGAAATTAAGAGAATTAGAGAGAGCATTTTTGTGAGATTACTTTGAGAACATAGAGGGTGAACTTAATTGATGGTAGCAACATGAACATGGTACTTAATTAACTTGGTATGAACAATATTTTTGTAAGAGAGAGTATTAGAGAACATGACAATAGTCGAGGACCGGATTTACTAGGAGCGGGTCTTCCCTCCAAAAGGTGTTTGTATTATAGATTCTCCCGTCAAAAAAGACATGTTACAATATAATCTTTGTGTTCCTTGTGACCTTGGTGATGCTATGAAGATGGAAAGATTCATGCATCGCGAGTAGGAGGTACCATTTGGCGTAAAATCAGAAACTGGATACATTAACGAAAGATGGAAAAGCGAAGGGGCATTGGAGAAGGAAAAGCAATCGATTTCGTTGGATTGGCAGCTGTTTTGGTTATGCATGTGCATGGTTCAGTCATGGCCGTCGAGAACGCAAGTTTGAGGCTGCGCTGTTTAATTTAAAAGGGAGATTGTAGTCGTGGCTGGCGTGCATGACAGACCTGCTGCACTTGCCGCAGGTTCACCTCCCTGTGCGTCAAGGAGGTCGCTGCAAGTGTAGTAGCGTCAGAATTGCACGTTGCATAGCGGTCGTCGTCACCAAGGCGTATCCTGTACAACGCTAGTGAGCAGTTGTCGCAAGCGTCAAGAGGGAGAGAGAGAGCGCAGTTGATGGGAGGTCATCAAGGCTGAAGCGGCGCAGGCAGGGGTGCTCAAGCGGCGCAGCCAGCCTGTTTCTCTTACAGCCTTAATCGGCGGAGATGCTGTGAAAGCTTCATTTTCAATTAATTCCATAAGCTGCCGACCCCACGCAGAAGGTAATAACCTCATTTTTTTTCAGTTTCTTAAGCAACTTAGCATTTGCAGAAGGTGATTGCCATTTACATTGACGAATAGGCAAATTGGTTACACCTATTGTCTTGTCTGGTAAAAGTAGTTTTTGCGTAGTTTGTCCGCGTCATGGCTAGAATGAAAAACCTCACGCGGTCCGGTGAAGCGGCTAGCCCTTCTGCTTCGAAGAGGGGCCGTGGGAGGCCAAGAATTTCGGAGGAGGAGAAAATGGCTCGAAGGGAAAGAGGCAAGCCGAAGAAGATGTTGGAGTTGAGTGTGACAGTTTCAACAGGCGGTAACGATATCGATGTTGCCTTGTTTCCGAGGCTTAAAATGTTCTTGGAGGAGGAGGCAGTTGCCGGCATGTGCTCCATTGAGCGCGGCGGCACTGTTTTCCACCTCCACTTTCAGATGGTGGTGCGCGTGATGGCGACATCTATTGTTGCCGTCAGCAAGAAAATTAAGCAGTATTTGGGTTGGGAGACAGATAGCCCCATAGGCGCTAACGTTTTATGCCGTGCTTTGAAGCAAAAAAATATGCATACGTTCCATGGCATGCTTGGTTACTGCATGAAAGACATGGATCGGCCACATTACGAAAACTTCGCACACAATGTTTCCGTTGATGATATCAACAAGGGTATTCTGCTCTACACGCGGTATGGGACTGATGAGCTCAAGAACCGCGTGTGCTTGACGCACACTAACATCTTCGACCGAGCGCTCATGTATTGGAAGTTCCACCTACAACATCCAGTCGGTAACAACTTCCTCTCCACTTTGCATCACATGTTGAGATCCGGCAAATATTATCCCTCTTCATCTTGGATAACGTCTTTTCAAGGCCGTGGCATGTCGATGAAGAAGATTAAGGCACTCTGGCAGTGCATGATCTTCTCGTCCACAGTTTCGTATCAGGATGTGATCGATATTTTCGTGCTCGACGAAGCATACACCAATGCGCAACCTCGAGTCGATTGGTTTCTCAGACGCTAGCAAGAAACTCATAGGTATGCTTGCAGAAGGATCTCTCTTGTTTCGTGCAAAATCTTCTCTGTCATCATTGGTTGTTTACTTGTTCCTCGTTTGTTTACAGTGACCACACAAATCTAGCTATCCCACGGCATCCTTCGCCCTCCTACCCTGTGAATCTGGATGCGTTTCCTGGTCCCTCGTCGTTACCTCCGCATGACACCTTGGGCAGCAACCCGGGAAGTTCAAAAGAGAAAGAGACCATTTTTTTCGACGACAGTGACGATGAAAGCGACGACATCTTAGGCGCTAATTTCATTCCTCTTGTAACGAAGAGAGGAGTGACTACTATTGCTAGCTAGAATGATGTATAGTAGATGTTGTCATGTCATTTACTTTTGTTTCTATTAGCGTTATCTCACAATCTTCTTGTCCGCTGCAGCTTCCATGGAGAGTAGTCCCTGCGAAAATGCTGATACCCAACATTCTGAACAGCAAACCTTTGAAGAGGATGCAACGATGGAAAGACTGCAGGAAATACTCTTGTAGATGTGGCACCAGCTTCGTGGAGACACTGTGGAGGACTCTACCACACTTCGCACATTCATAACCAATTCCATAGAAAATATTAATACCATGATAAGTGATTTTCAAATAAATGTCACTGATGTCCAAATCACTCAGCTTGAAGAGCAAGTTCACAGTATACGTAGAGAGGTGGCATCTCTTAAGATACAACTAAATAGGCTCAATGCTATTGTAACACGCTTCAATAACATGAGTAATAGAATTCGTCGTTGATTTTGTTTGCAATTATCTTCTGTCACTCTCTTTTATTTTCTGTCGCATGACGTCTTATTATCGTTAAGCATGTGGAGCTCAAAGTCATTGGCGAAATCGAAGGTTATGTAAAATTGTTTCTCAAGAAATTGAAGTTTATGTGAAACTGTTTTTCTTCAAAATGAAATATCAGCCTGCAGCTTTGCACAGCAATCGACTCCTTTTTCCATTTGTGATTGAATGTGACTCCAAAGTTTTGTTCTAAAAGAATTGAATGGGAGACTCCTACTCTATAGTGTTATGTGTAATGTGTGATTTTCTTTGCTAATGTCCTACTCAAAGATGCTGAAGTATCTCTGAAGATATGAATTTATTTTAGGTTCTCCCAGTAGAGTATAGCATAAACTTTGCAAAAAGCATTAATTATCCTAAGCCACAATCCCAAGGCCTCAAACACCTTCGAAGGTGGAGAGAGCTAGCGGGGAATGAGGGTAGGGAAGAGGAAGAAGAATCATCCATAGGAGAAAGAAATAGTTCTTCACTTATCATCACTCTTCTTGCTTAGCATAGCATAATAGCATAGTAATGAAGATAAAGAAGATGGCAAGCTTAAGCATTGACGCATGGCTCTTGGTTGGATTTGCATTCCATAGCCAAGAGTATTGATGTAGGCTCTCCACTTCTCAACAAGCTTGGAGAAGGAGATGGAGCTCTTGCACTTTGCACTCCACACAATGAGAGTGTGTGTGTGTGTGTGTGTGTGTGTGTGTGTGTGTGTGTGTGTGCGCGCGCGTGGGAGAGTATACCCCTCCTCTCATGCTTGGTCCACCTCTCTCTCTCTCTCTCTCTCTCTCTCTCTCTCTCTCTCTCTCTCTCTCTCTCTCTCTCTCATAATATTATTTCATTTAAATATGTATCCTCTTTTTACTCTTTGAAAGAAAGAACTTAATTATTTATTTTTATATATCTAAATTCTCATTTGATCCCTTTAAAACCTATCCAATAGCATTCAAGCACATCATGAGGGTCTGAACGTGTATCTTTTATGCTTATTAAGTCATTTGATTGAATTGCATACTTCAAAGACTTAGTCGATCAAGCAAGCATGTGTCTTTTATGCTTCTTAAGTCATTTGTTTTGAATTGAATACTTCAACCCTTAGTCAATCAAGCATAGAAATGTTCATGCCTCTTGAGAATCTTTGAATTTAACATTTCAAAAACCTTAGTCATTTAAGCATAAAAATCACCTCAAGCTTTGTCATTTGGTAAAGTTAGATATTATATTTTATGACATTATCTCTCTCTTGAAATCATAAGAATCGATTCGGACTGCATCACCTCTTCTTGATCTTTGATCTCTAGCGGGTCCTCCATTATTGGTTCTTTTTGTGGCTCTCCTTTGTAAGGCTTGAGTAGGCTCACATGGTTAACATTGTGAATGAGCCAATGGTTGGGCAACTTTAATTGATAAGCTATCTCATTGATTGGCCTAAAAATTTAAAAAGGACCATAGTATCTTTTTGCTAGTTTAACATAATACTCTTGGTGGCCTGTAGGAATCTTACCCGTAGTATGCTTTAGATAAGCTTTGAGAAACTTTAGCAAAACCCAATCATTTTTCTTAAAGGCTAAGGCTCTTTTGTGCTTATTAGCAGCAGCCCTTTTTGCATTCTATAAGATGGATATAACCCTTTTTAATCTTTGGAAAAGATTTTTGTAAGTCTCGACTATATTCATCAGCAGCGAAGATCTTCCCATATACCTTAAGTAGTAGGGGACTTTTGGATTTTCCCTCTTTAACCTCGAAATGTGCTTTTCCTATAGAAGTATGTACAATGTTATTGTACGGATACTCTATAAGAGGTAGGTACTTCTCTAATTGAGAACGTTGATCTACTTCTATGATAGAGACTTTTAGAAGATTCAAGAATCGTTAGTTATTTCACTTTGGTCATCCGTTTGTGGATGATAAGCCAAAAGAGAAATTTAACCTACTTCCTAGATTCTCAAAGAGACTCTTCTAGAAATTACTGGTCATTTTAAGATCTTTGTCCGACACTATGGATGTTGGCAAGCCATGATACTTGAAAATTTGAGATCTACAGGGGGTTACCGTTTGATGTTCCTTAATAGTCTTTTTGACAGACATAGAGTGTGTTTTCTTGCTAAGCATGTTGACTGAAATAATCCAAGTTGCTTCCCTCGATCAAATTTCAATTTTTGGTATACCACGCATTTTGAAACATACTCTTGCATGTTTACTTTTCATGGTAGACCAACAGAAATACATTTCTACTCCTTGAAGAGGAGATTATGGAATCCCTCTTTGCCCCGCATAAGGAGAAGCATGGGATTCGTATATGACTTTCTTAGTGTATTGATGAGTAACACATAGCCTATTGTTGTTTGGAAGATAACCATCCTCCAAGGCGAATTGTTCTTTTTTTCTTCCCTAATGCAAAGGCTGTAATTACCTACTTAAAATCTTGGTCAGTAGCATACTCATCTATCATAAAAGATAGATCATTGTGAGTTGTTAAAGACCCCATATTTATCCTTGGCCGTTGTGAAAGTGCATCGACCACTTGATTGTGCTTGCCAATAATGTGAGCAATATAAAATTTAAATTGGGAAAGAAAATTTTCCCACCTGATTTGTTTGTCGGAGAGCTTGGTTTGTGTCATGAATTTGAGGCTTTGTGATCCATTCGTAGGATGAATGGAGCCCCCAAGAGATAGTGCTTCCCTGTGTCTAGGACATGTAGAACAGCTAAAAGCTATTTTTTGTATATGCCCAAGACCCGTTCCTCAGCATTGAGCCTTCGGCTCTCGTATGCTATGGCATGCCCTTCTTGAAGCAAAACTGCTCCAAGGCAATCACCACAAGCATCACATTGAACCTCAAATGGCTTTGAGAGATCCGGAAGCATAAGGACTGGTTGGGAGGTAATCTTCTCTTTGAGCTTGTCAAAAGCATTTTGTCCTTTAGCAATCCATGAGTACTTAACGTTCTTCCTTGTTAAGTCATGCAAGGTCCTACCATTTAAGAGAATTTTGCTATTAAGCGTCTATTGTATGCACACATACCAATAAAGCTTCTTAGCTCATGCAGATTCCTTAGATTAGGCCATGCTTTTATTACTTCCAACTTTGATGGATTCATACATATACCATCTTGAGAGATAATGTGACCTAAATATTGAATCTCTTGTAGAAAAAATTCACTTTTCTTTTGATTAATGAAAAGCGTATTCTCTCTCATAACTTGAAAGATTACCTGGAGGTGTCACTTGTACTCCTCAAGAGAATTTGAGTGGCCTGAAGATTTTTGTCCATCGTGAGTTTGAATGCGGCTAGAGCATTTTTCAGGCCAAAACTTGCAAATAGATCTTCTACCTGCAGCACGAAAAATCATTTTTTTGTATTGATGTTATTTAGTGCTCTAAGTCGACACACATGTGATATGTGCCATCTTTCTTTTGTACTAAAAGTATTGATGAACAGAATGGAGAGAAGCTAGGCCTCTCCATTCCTTTTTCCACCAATTCATGCACTTGTATCATGATCTCCTCTTGTTGAGCTTGTGAAACTCAATAAGGAGGTTTATTAGGCGGTGAGCTTCCTAGTAGAAGATCTGTTGCATGGTCATCATCCCCTCGTTTTGGAGGTAGCTCACTAGGGATGTCATCAATGAAAACATCTTGGAATCCATTTAGGAAATTAGACAACTCTAATTCCTCTTGATTCCCTTTATTGATACTTGTGAAAACTTTAGAATCATTTACAGATTCTCTAACAAAAATCATATACGCAAAAATAGAGCTTTTCATTGACTTATCAAAAGCAAGCGTATTTACCAGGGATATGGTGTTCCCCGAATCATTAGCATCTACGTACATGCTCTTTTTCTTGTAGGTGAAATAGATTCTCCTTTCAGGGGACTTCAATTTGGCAGCCATGTAATTGAACCATGGTGCTAGGATAACATCCTCATGTTGGAGAGGAGAGATTAAAAAAGAAAACTTCTTTGTCAACGTAGCTTTGGACATGAAGCCTCAACTTCCCAATCAAGGGAGTAAGGGAGGCTTGCTATCTCTTGAAAGTTGTGTCAGTAGTTACAGTATCTCCCATCTCAAAAGCTTGAATGTCCAACTTGGTGGCCAACTCCATTGATATGAAGTTGTGAGTAGAGCCAGGGTCAAACAAGATGAAGGCATCATGCTCCCTTACTTTTTCCCAAGCATAGGAGAGGAATGAGCCTTTGCAATGAGTATCCTCTTTCGGAGCTTCAACCATGGAAGCTCTAGGAGTGTCATTGAGTACATGTCTTTTGGGGCAAGAACGATAACCATGTCCTTGCTCCCCACACTTAAAGCATTTATGGTCTTTATGAAAGGCCTCCAATTCTTTAGGAGAGAGCTTATTTTTACCTTTGTAAGCTCCTTTCTCCTTGGCCTTGTTGTTGGTTGGTGTTTGTGTTGCATTGGGAAGAGTTTTGAGCATTGCTCTTCCCTTTAGCTTCATTTCGATCCTTGTTTTTCATGGGCTTGAAATTTCTTCTCGCCCCTTGTTGGAAATCGATCATTGAAGCAACCATAGTCTGGTGGATGACTTTGGTGATAGTGGTAGGCCGTTGTGAGTTGACATACTCGGCCATTTCTTCAGGTAATACCACACAAAATTGTTGCTTTTCTTCGATGAAGTCTATCCTTTGAAAGACTGTAGCTTTGAGAAGTAAATCCCAAAACTTTTTTACATATTTGTGGATAGACTCATTGAAGAGTAGCTTCAAACTCCGCCATTTGGTAAGCACTATGTCCTTTGCATCGCTTGCAAGGAATTGCTTCATGATGGAAACTCGTAGAGTTTTCCATGTCTTTGGGGCCTCGCCGTTCTCATGAAGGCTAGCCCACAATTGACGAGTAGATTTCTGGGAGTGCATAGCTACATGGCATAACTTGGAGGACTCCGTGAAGCCCTCATCTCCAAAGTTCTCATCAAATTGTTGGATGAAGGCCAATACTTTGTTGGTGGCACCAAAGGTGCCATCATAGGTCAGAAAAGCGATACTCTTTCCTCCCCCTTTGAATTTCTTAAGCTTTTGGGATCTTCGCCATGCAGGATAAGTTTTGCAATGTCCTCTCCTCTTGTATTCTCTAGGAGAATAACTATTGTTTTCGCCGGAAGAGGAGGAAGGTGAAGAAGAAAGAGAAGACGGTGACCTCTTTCTTGCCTTTTTCTTCCTTTGTTTCTTCTCTTCCCTTTTGGAATGACGAGGGGAAGGACTATGGGTTGACCGTTTCCTCTTGGAAGGAGTTGGCATAGTCTAAACCGTCGTCTTCATGGAGCTATATATCTTTAGAGGAACTTAGGGATTCACTTCTTTGTTGTTCTTTGGATTCCTCCTCTCTTATGGGAGAGAGTCTTCTTTTGGGAGTCTCTCTCTCTCCTCTTGGAGAGGAAGAGAAATCCCATAAGCACGAAGTTGTTAGGTAACTTCGGCTTGCAAAGTAGGGTTCCCATAGCTTGATGCAACCTAGTAATAAGATAATTGATAAACATGGGGGCATCATCAGTAGCACCTTCATGTGCAAAATCAAAGCTATCAATGTTCATTCTACTCTCGTGGTTATTGTCGGCCATGCTAATTATACTTATGTGTTTACTTAGTGTATTCTTTCGCAATTCAAAACCTTAGTTGCTACTCCTCTTAGCCTTTGAAAATAAGCACTAAAGTATCTACACCCACGGCTCGAATTGGTTAATTATAGAGAGTAGTGGGATGGGTCTAGCATAGCAGAATTGCCGAGGGATAGCTCCTTTCAGACTTCTTATGGCTCATTAATGGTAAAGCTATAGGCAAGTCTAAAAAGATCCCATTATTAAGACCAAAGGAGCTGTCGAGGTGTGCACCACATCCCACATAGTGGGCTCAACAAAACCGATAATAGATCCCAATCCCACTTACCCTAATATAATTAACAAAATCAACCATTAATAGTCTACATAAGGATCTCTCTTCTTAAGCAAGAAAAGAGAAACCAAATACTCTGATACTAATGTAACGGAAATGGCGTATGAACTTTGAAAATAATGGAATTAAGAGAATTAGAGTGAGCATTTTTGTGAGATTACTTTGAGAACATAGAGGGTGAACTTAATTGATGGTAACAACATGAACATAGTACTTAATTAACTTGGCATGAACAATACTTTTGCAAGAGAGAGAGTATTAGAGAACATGACAATAGTTGAGGACCGGATTTACTTGGAGCCAGTCCCCCCTTCAACTTCAAAAGGCGTTTGTATTATAGATTCTCCCATCAAGAGAGACTTGTCACAACAATCTTTGTGTTCCTTGTGACCTTGGTAATGCTATGAAGATGGAAAGCTTCATGCATCACGAGCATAACATAAACTTTGCAAAAAGCATTAACTATCCCAAGCCACAGTGCCAAGGCCTCAAACACCTTCGAAGATGGAGAGAGCTAGCAGGGAATGAGGATAGGGAAGAAGAAGAAGAATCATTCATAGGAGAAAAAAATAGTTCCTCACTTATCATCACTCTTCTTGCTTAGCATAGCATAATAGCATAGTAATGAAGATGAAGAAGATGGCAAGCTTAAGCATTGAAGCATGGCTCTTGGTTGGATTTGCATTTCATAGCCAAGAGTGTTGGTGTAGGCTCTCCACTTCTCAACAAGCTTGAAGAAGGAGATGGAGCTCTTGCACTTTGCACTCCACACAATGAGAGAATGTGTGTGTGTGTGTGTGTGTGTGTATGTGTATGTGTGTGTGGGAGAGTATACCCCCCTCTCATGCTTGGTCCACAGCTCTCTCTCTCTCTCTCTCTCTCTCTCTCTCTCTCTCTCTCTCTATTTTATTATTTCATTTGGACATGTGTCTTCCTTTTCCTCTTTGAGAGAAAGAACCTAATTATTTATTTTTATGTATCTAAATTCTCATTAGACCCCTTTAAAACCTATCCAATAGCATTCAAGCACATCATGAGGGCCATATGTGGAGAGTCATTTGAACATGTGTCTTTTATGTTTATTAAGTCATTTGCTTGAATTAAATACTTCAAGGACTTAGTCAATCAAGCAAACATGTGTCTTTTATGCTTCTTAAGTCATTTGTTTGAATTGAATACTTCAAGCCTTAGTCAATCAAGCATGAAACTTTCATGCCTCTTGAGAATTTATCTTTGAATTTAACATTTCAAAAACCTTAGTCATTTAAGCATAAAAATCACCTCAAGCTTTGGACAAGGTTCCCATGACCACTTTAAGCATCTTAGCACCTCATGCTTAAGTAGGATTCCCACCTCGAGGTTAGCCCTACCTTGCGTAAGGTCAAAGGACTTTTTTAACACTAAATTTTGGAGGTCTTTAATGAAGCTAATTCTAAGGTCTTTTAAGCTCCACTAGATGCACATTGCTCTTTGATAAACTACCTCCTTTTGGACCCCTATTGAGATGTAACCATCTCTCCTCTTGGTCCCTTGTTGAGGTAAACCTAGAAGCACTTATTACACATTGCTCTTTGGTAGACCGTCTCCTTTTGGACCCCTATTGAGATGCAACCATTTCTCCTTTTGGTCCCCTATTGAGATAGGTCTAGAAGCACATATATATATCCTAACTCTTGGTCCCCTTTTATCTTTCCATATTAAGTGATCAGTTTAATATGAGAAAATCATTTGGTAAAGTTAGATATTATATTTTATGACACCACTACCAGTTGTTGCAGGGGGGAAAAAAAGCATAAATGAATCCAACATTTTCATTATGCTTCTTCACTTTATACCACCCCGGCACAATCAAGCTTAGAAACAGGTGCCCCTTCTTGGTAGTCAACCACGGGGGGATGTTGTAGGTGACGATGACAACCGACCATACACTGTAAGACGTTAATCTCTGACCAAATGGATTTACGCCATCCATAGCCAGGCCTATACGCCAAGCACATGGATTTTTCTTGGACCATTACTCATCATTAGGAAAAATATGAACCCTCTAGGGGCCCTTTGGGATTAAGGTTAATTAGAGGCCAGCCAATGAGAAGAGGGTGGTGGACACACTCTATGCCCTCAAAAATGTAGGGGGACAAAGTAGTCTTACACTTTTTAAATGGGCTCTTACCTAGTAAGAAGGTGGGGTGGGGGAGGGGGGGGGGGGGGGGGGGGGGGGGGGGGGGGGGGGGGTGGGCCATATGGAACCTCCAACTTCCCTCCTTTTTGATCCGGTTTTGAAAAAATTCCAAAAATGAAAAATTTCAAAACTCAAATTTCATCTTCTGAAAACCCCCCTAAAACTATTTTATGGTCAAAAAAGCATTTTTTGATCTCAAAAAGTCAAAACGTGCATCCAAAAACCCTAAAATTCAAAATTTTTTAAAAACTTTTAAAAAATCTTTTTTTGCTATCCAGAGCTCCCCCAAAATTAGTTATTAGGCAAAAAGGGATTTTCTCTCTCTAGAACCCCTTTTCCAACCTCTCCTTGGTTGCAACCATCACACTCATCCTCTACTCCAACACTCTCTCTCTTTACACCATCTCCATTGCTACAACAAGGAAGCTCCTCTCTCCTCCCCTACCACCTTCCATTGCCACACCAAGCAAGGCTTATCCACCTTTTCCTCCCAGTGCCACACCAAGCAAGGGTTGTCCACCTTCTCCTCCCATTGCCACAAGGGTTGACCATTTTCTCATATCACTTTATCACACCTACATTGTAGCAACAAGCAAGGTTCTTCTCCTCCTCCTAGTTTGCTTTGCTCAACCATGGCCAACTCTACTTCGCAAAGGCGACCAAAGGATGAGGTCACAGCACTTGCATGCCACAACACTAGAGGTGTAGATGATGAGTGGGTGCCACAAGAGTTCACCAAAGGTGCTTGGGTATACATGCAACCATCTACTGTTGGCCCTCATCGTGTGCGGAATCGTGCAAACTTGGATCTTCATTGGAAAGGAAAGCTCCTTGGTTTCAAGAACCTCAAAGACAAGGGGACCATAGCCATTGTGCAACATGTTTTCTCAATGTCAACCATGCACTTGCAACAACCACCTCGATTTCCAACACATTGTAAGTACATGTTTTGAGAATACAAAGCTAGGTGTGAAATCATAGTGTAATGTTATTATGGATTCATACTTAACATTTGTTATGCATTTATAGTCATATTTCCATCCACGTTGGTGGAGGAGCAGCCACTACATAGTCTCTCCGGCACATTCAATGCTATACATGCGGATATTGGAGCAATAATGTTCCCGCATCTTTGCCCAACCAAACTGGTTCAAAGAAGGATTTTCTTCTATTCTCACTCCTATATTGTCCCTACTTCTACACAAGCATTTGGAACGCTTGAACCCATCAAAGTAACTTCCTTATTAAGTATGGAGTGGCCGGTCCCAGATTTGTGGTCGATAGCATCTTTCAAGCAAAAGATGATAATGGATGTCCAAAACTCTTCGAAATACTCTAAAGCTTCTAGGTCTGTGGGCTTGAGCTGGTGTTTGCCTGTTCATTGTTTTGTGCACATTTTTAAAGAGTTTGGATTTGTGGAGACTACCACAATGCTTGTATGTAAAGATGCGCATTACGAGGAATTAGGAAGGCTTTTAGAAGAGGACTGGGGTTTTGTGGAGGGCATGCACAACGGGGACTGGTACCGTTGTAAGGTTGGAGCTTCAGGTATTGGAATGCACTATTTGAAATCCCGCACCTCCTTGTACATACGATTTCACTATGATCGTTGGATGTGCAAGCTTGGAGTGTGGACTCCCTTACAGAGTGTAGACGGCGCTATTGCAAACTTTGACATTGCAGTGAAGATGCCCAACGATGCTTTGGAGGCAGTCCAAGTGAACAAGCATTGGACTCTCAGTAATGTTCGAGAACATTTGGTTATTATGGGTTTTGAGGCCCTTCAACAAGCACAATTTCGTTTACAAGGTCACAAGGTGAGAATCCTTCCACCACATTTTCAATACATCATGGTTTGTCGATCATTAGATGCTTATTGTAATGAATGTCCGCAGATTGGGAAGAGAATGGAAGACAAATTGAAGGTCGAGGAGGATTGGGGGATAGATGGAACTATGCTATCGATCTTATAACTTTGTAACTCTTGCAATTTTCATATTGATCCCCGCTGTAATCAACATGATTTGCTTCGGTAAATCATGCCTTTGAATGTAATTTTTTGCATTGGGATGAGAAATCATTTTTTGGTGAAAGTGCATTTTTTTTTTTAATGTCTTAAAAAAAGGGTACATTATAAAAGGGGGGCCACCTAACTCATTCACTATTTTCACTTTTGCAACTCCTGAGCTCCTCCACTCTCTATCCACACCCCAGGCTAAACATGGATGCTGCCACAGCCTCTGCATCTGTACCCACATCCACCCCTTTGTCACGCTTCATCCTCTTCCTCGAGGACACCAAATACAAAGGGAAGTTGGACCTCCACACCTTTTTTACTCGTCTCCCTGACCTTGACGCGACAGTTGCCCTTTACATGGATGCATTTGAGGAGATTTCTGCGTTCATGGAGGAGCACATCATAAAATATTTTGTATCTATCCCCCCACATGCAGGGATCTGGGTGCCTTGCGATCTTTTGCGCTATATACACAAAGGTGATCGCCCATTCGCCAAGCGGTTGTAACGATTCCAAGAAATTGCAACCAATGCATGCCATTACTTGGACGAGCAAGCCCCTGGGGTGTCAGCGCTCAATAAGCTCAAGTTGGGGGTGGAGTACCTTTCTCGGCTCGCAACATTTATCTTCTTGGTGAGCGAGGAACCTAATTTGGAGGAGCTCCGCTTACCACACCTTCAAGTTGGGTCCTTTATCAAGGACACCAAGGAGCAGCAGGTTATCCCCATGAACCCTGCAGTGGAAGGAAAAGCACACCAGCTCGAGTACCCTAGGGATCTTGAGGAAGTGGTTGAGAAATCCATAGTTGCTGCTGGCCCTAGTGACACTCCAGTGCCACTACCACTGACGGATGTGGCTATCCCAGAGGTAGAAATTAGCCGCTTCTCCTCAGTGTTAGTGGATGGGGAGGAGTTTGTGTTCCTGCATGATTTGGAAAAAGCATTTGGCCTGCGCATGGATGAATGCTTGAGCGTGCTATGCAACAGCAGCAAATGTCCCTTAGACAATACGCCAGATGCCCTAGAAAGCAAGCTCTTGCCAGATGGGGACTCTGTTGCTGACACTATTGCAGTTGTATGTGCGGAGGTCCTGGCAGCAGAGCAGTTGCACGTGGCTGATGAAGATTTCCAAGCCACGCAAGCCAAGGTTGAGGCTGCTAGGATGCCTATGCCATTATGCAACCTCCCATTTGATGATCCAAAGCTTGTATCTGTGGTGCATGGGACCATTGACTTGGATGCAAAGGGCAACAGGGAGGAGGATGACAAGGAGCAGGAGGTAAACTGTATCCTAATTTTCATGTTACTATTTTATCCTTCGTTGTCTTTTTTCTCAACCTTCATCGGTTTATGACAGGATGTTGTGGAGGTTGATGATTTTGCTGCAAGGACGGGTGGCAAGCAGACGGGCTTTGGACCTCAAGCTTCCCTTGCGCATTACCTCGGACAACTCCCCCCTGGCGATGTGGCCATTATCCATAATGAATTTACTCCCCAAGCCCATTTTATGACTTGGTCGTTAAAACCTTTGAGCATGTTTTTGTGTTTGAGTACCATTGCTCAAACTGCGCATCAAGTGTTCCTAGTGCGTAGATCCCTTGTATGCACAGCGTTTGGCACTGGCTTTCGTGGTAAAGTGCTTACCCAGATAGGGATACATGCTTCCATTGGCTCAACTGACCCAAATGCCATAGCGCAGTCCCTCTTGACTGGGGAGTTGCCTTACGCGCAAAATAGGCGCCAGGAAATGGTCAAAAAAATTCTGAACTCCTCAGATACATGATGTAAAATCACCGTGCTAGAAGGAATAAAAAATATTTGAAATTGTCTCTCTATATTGCAAATTCTTTTCAATCTGACTTGTCAATCTTGAAAATTGTTTCAATTGGTGATATGAATTGTTTTTTGACTTTGTTATTTCAAGGTATGTAATTGCAGTCAATTTGAGTATAATTGTGATTTTTAAGTACCCTAGGGGGTTAGATTAGCCTATAAGGGGCAAAAAATGCCTGGCCACAAGGGCGCGCAAATGGCCCATCCATCAGTTTTGGATGGGCCATTTGCGCGCCCTTGTGGCCAGGCATTTTTTTGCCCCTTATAGGCCAATCTACCCCCTAGGGTACTTAAAAAGCACAAATTTATTGCAATGGATTGGTTTTGCATCATTCATTTAAATGCAACCTTTTTATGGCAATTCCAGTATATGTTCACACTCAAGGACACTAGAAAAGCTCAAATCAATTATGAAATGAAGTTTCCAGCAAACTATCACTTGCTTTAGCTCTACCTACTACACCCTTGCACCAAAAAGTCAAATTACATTGGACACTTGGTTTCACAATATGTTATTTGTTTTGATATCCTATAAGGAATTCAAAGCTTGAAATGACCAAAAAAAGGTGTCCATAAGGATCCATATAAAATATTGATGCAAAACCAATAGGTTTTAGTAAATTTGGTTATTTTAAGTACCCTTGGGGGTAGATAAGCCTACAAGGGGCAAAAAAAGGCTTGGCCACAAGGGCGCGCAAATGGCCCATCCATCAGTTTTGGATGGGCCATTTGCGCGCCCTTGTGGCCAGGCCTTTTTCTGCCCCTTGTAGGCTTATCTACCCCTAAGGGTACTTAAAATGCACAAATTTACTGAAATTGACCACAATTACATACAGAACTTGAAATTACAAAGATAATAGACAGAGTAGACACAACTGTTGATCATATTGTCATTGGAAAGTCAAATCATTACAAAGATAAGGGTGTGCAATACAAAAAGAGGGGTAACTTCGGCTAATGCTCGAAGTCTCGTCGCAATCGTCGTGCAAGCTGCATATCTTTTGGCTGTATTGTCACTCGCTTTGCATGAATGGCACATAGGTTGGTATCTTCCAACACTGAAATGATGTGGGCCTCTGCAGCTTCTTGAATAGCCTCTAGCGCTATTGCTTGCATTCTATACTGATTTCCATAGCTTTGAAGCACTTCCTTCACAGTGCGAGCAAAGGGGGCGCGTCGAATCAAGAGCTCCATCGTCTTCTGGTAGTGGCGGATTTCTGCAAATGCCCTTGCTATTTTTCTGCGCCGCTGCGGTTGTCTTGGGGGCACTTGCACATTTGCTAGCGGGCGGCGTGAAGGCTTCTTGAAAAACTTAGACTTGCGTCTGTTTACATGCTTAGGGGCTGGTTCTGCAGCCTGTTCTGATTCTTCCTCTTCCCTTGGTTGCCGATCTTGTCGTGTGGGGAGAGCTCCCTTGCCTTGAGGCAATGTCTTCCCCCCAACGGCCACCCGGTGTGTGCGCGGTATTTTTTCTCGCAGCCATGGTGGCTCACTCTCTGATTCGGTGTCTGTATTGACCACCCGAGTCCTGGATGGTCCTGCTTGTGATTGGGGGCGCGACGGCTGCTCCCTATCAGACTCTGATGTTTGCTGGCCCTCTCCTTCTCTCCAGCGCTGGGCACGTTGCTTCATTCTCTTTCTAGGTGTTATATCTTGAGGAGGTGGAGATTCAACAGTCCTTGATGACTCTCGTGCCCTACCACCATGCCCACTACCAGAAGAGTTTCTGGAACGGCCAGGTGTTCGTGGCCGTTTTCTTGTGCCTTTAAGCCATGACGGCTTCTCACATCCTTGGAGGGTGTTTTTGTTGGCAGGCGGATGCTCTTTCGCGGTTTGTTTGGTGCGCGCCATTTCGTTGGTAAGAGCTCACCTGTTCTTAAGAAATGAGTGATTTATGAGAGCATGCAATATTTATAAGGGCCCATTTAAAAAGGGCCCTGTTCACACTAATTTTTTTAAAAGAAGTATTATTTTTTAAATAAACATGTCGCTAAGAGTTGGACCCTGCGTTCACGTTTAGTGACTCGCGCAGTATCCACTTTGATCCTTGTCGCACTCTGCATCACCGCCATGCAGCATGCTTGGTGGGACCTTGCGACATTTGCCACTTGTTGCTATGCTCTTGACGACTCCATTTGCGCACTTCAATAGCAATCTTGGATTGTCGCGCACGCTCCATTGTGAGCTTACGAGCAAATGTTGTGCGAAAAAACCAGTTGAACATCTCCTCCAAATAATTGGATTGCACCATTCCACCACCATGTCGAGTATTTTTGAAGTACACTCCCCTTGCTCGATAATGGGACTTCTCCATGCCTTGAGTGCTAAAAATTTCAAGCGATCCATACTTGTGCATAAAAAATGCACCATGCGCAAACAAGATATGCTGTTCACATGAGCAAACGATCCACATTAGTAAATAAAAACAATCCCTTGTAATGAATACACCATGAATGACTTACCATGTAATGTGTGATGTTATTTTCACCCCAAGAAAGGGTGAAGACCTTGGTAAAATCCGCCAAAGCTTCTTGAAATGATTGCCGTTGTTCTTCTGTTGTGTTGTTAAGGCTCATAAGCTTGACCATTTTATCAAAATGGGCCCAAACTTGCTTGCGCTTGTTTGCAAGCTCGCCATTTGAATCATTGTCAGTAGTAGCTTTGCATAACTCCTTCCAAAGCTCCCAAAGGTTACCTGCCTGCTAGTTGGAGCTGCTTTGAGCATCATATCGACTTGGCTTTCCTTGGGAAAATTTCTTCAAAAAGTGTCTAGCTTTTTGTCCACTCATTGATACTTGTTGAGCAATTTCATGGGCCTCCCCTGTGTTCTTTGCAGCAACTATAGACACATTTCCACCGTGACAGCCAATGGAATTCAAGAGTCACTCCACTCTTTCGATCGCTTCCTGGGACTTTTCCAACGGTTTCATTGTGAAAGCATAGTCAATGTGAAGCTTCAATAGCCTATCAAAAATACGCATGAATGCGTGTAATGTACAAAAATGTACATTCGATAGAGGAAATCGAAAGATTGGATTCCAAGTGTGGTCCTTTTGATCACGGTCTGGGGCATTGAGCATGGGACATCTCATAATAGACGCTTCCCATTCTCTACCTTCATCTCCGACATCATGACAATCTAACCCTTGTTCTCCATGCCCTTGCCATGGAAGCATGTAACTGGCCTTTGCAGTGCTCTTATGTGATTTTTGTCCATTAGGTTTGTACCCTCGAGTGCAAAATGGACAAGGCATGAGAGAAGAAGCCCCTTGTTTGCAGCCAAGCAAACACTTTATGGTCTTCAAATCCCCACCTAAGTGCCACTCCACATCATAACTACCAAAGCCCTCAATCTCCAACTTCTGACCTGCAATTTGGGAGTGTATTACTTCTGTGATCCATGGAGTTCTCTCAAAAATCCACGAAAGTACTCCATTGGTCTCTTTGGGCACCTCAATAGCACCCAACCACCAAATGTCTTTCTCTGATTGCACGCTAAAAGATAGGGTGGGATATGGCTCGACTGAATCCCTTCGCTTGGTTTGCAGAAGGGCCTCGTTCATTAGAGTGACACTTAGCCTCTCTAACCTTCGGCCTTTCACTATTTGACACTCATCGAGTTTCAGCACAAAAGCGACTTTTGTGCCAAGCACTACAAAATAAATAGTGCTAAGACCTTAAACTTCAGCTTCTATGAAAAGAATAATACCAAAGAAAAAAGTAAAGTGTGTCACCTTCTTCAGGTAACTCGTAAAATCTAAGCATGGCTTCTTGAAGCCTTCTAAGATCCACGAAAATATTGTTCCACATTGTGTAAGAAAAGCCCTTATTCGAAGGTCTTATGGATTGTTTCTTACCTTTTCCCCTTGTGTTTGTTGCACACGAAGCATAAAGGGAAGTTGGCATTGTGTCCTCAATGTGTAGGTATGTCCCAATGCGGGAGAACACATCTTCGTTTGTGGCCTTCTTTGCGAGCTTGACCTTGTGAGGAACGGGAAATAGGTTTTCCACAATGCCATGTTCTTTGAGGGCATCCTTTAGGAGTTGAAAAATAGCTTGATAGGCTTTGGTGCTGATTCCAGCCTCATCACAAGCTTGTTGAACGTCATCATCATTAACCACATTTCTTAATTTACGCATAAGGTCCTTGGTGACTGCATCCTTAATGTGCTTATCTCCAGGTGATTGTAAGATAGAAATAACGTCCTCGGTATTGAGACAACTAGTGAGAAGGTTGACTCGATTATCTTGGCTTGTTCCGCCGCATGCCTCCTGGATGAAGTTTCTAGCAACAAATAAACATAAATGTTAGAAAATAGTGTGAATTAAGAATGCAGCATGCAAGTAAAGACCAAATCACCTTGTGGCTATAACTCGTCGTTTGCGTGCTCCTCCGGAATGTGCAAGAGTTTCAATGGATGAATACGGGCGTTTGCGTTCCCTTGCACCAAGGGGTGTTTCTTTCAAGTATGTGATGGTGTTGGTAAGCTTCTGGATGTGGGACTCCTTTTCTTGCATTTGTTGTTCAAGACTTTTAACTACCCTCTCCGAAGAGGCAACACTCTCTTGTAATGCCGTCGTCTTGAGGTGAAGAGCTTGACATTCGTGCATCCACATATGCAAAGAAGCACCTGCACCCATACACAGCCGCTTGCAATAGCCTAACAAGCCTGCTTCTCCCCTCCCAAGAAATTGAAGAAATGTGGAAAGGCTATTAAACGGTGGATGGAAGCGGCTTATAGGATCGTAAGGGTACAAATGGCCATCCACCCAAATGTCAACATTGGTCTCACAAGCGGTGCGACGTTCCTGTGATGACCTTTGATCACCTTCACTAGTGGTCTTCGGTGCAAATGCCGTGGGTAAGCGAATATGTATGCTTTTGGTGTGCGGAGTACGTGGTGGTGGAAGCAAACCATTTGTGATGTCCGTGAGCACCATGGAAGCTGTTGTGTGAGGAAGCAAATGATGAAAAGATAGAGGGGGAAGGGTAGAGAGGTCGAGCAGAATGGGAGGAGAGAAGGAGGGAGGGAGGGAAGGGAGAGATTGGGGGGGAGGAGGAAGGTAGGGGCAGAGAGGGAGAGAGGAGGGAGGAGGGAGGAGGATGAGAGAACAAAATGTTTATTACTTTTTGGGAGAAAAGATTTTTGAAAAAATGGACTTTCTAAGCTTGTTGGTTAAAAAATGGGTCAAAAAATGATTTTTGGATATGTATATATGTTGGGAGGGAGTTTTAAGTAAAAAACAAATAAAAATGAAAATTTTTTTAAAAAGTCAAATTTTGACTCTTTTTGACCCACGGAATTGCTGATGTGGACACACCCCTATGCTTCCTTCACTTTAAAAAACGCTAGAGAGAGAAAGCAACCCTTTAGGTCCACATCCTACATTTGTCTTAAAAAAAGGCTAGAAAAGCCTACTCAAAACTACCTTCTTCAATGCCCTTGCCCCCTAAACCCCACACAACATTAGCCTTAATCCCTAAAAATTAGGATTCCTTACAAGGCCCATGCAAGGTTCATATTTCTCCTAATGTTGCGCGACCATTTTTCATACTAAATGGAGAGGAACACACAAACACCACCGAATGGTCCAAGAAAAACCCATGTGCTTGGGCTAGACAATTGGAAGGCATGGTCCCTCCAAGCTAGCACCACTAGATTGTCACTAATATCCAAGTATTCACAGGCAAGGAGGAAGAGATGGGATAGTTAACGTGTATCTAGCCGATTCCAACTCGGAATGCTAGACCCCACAATCCATGTGATAGGTGTACTCATGGGAAGACGACAAACGATTGCATTGTAGCCTATGTTTCTTTTTTTTTCTAACTCCCTATATGCCTTGAGAAAACATCTCTGAAAGACTTTAATGAGATTGTTTGTGATCTATGAGAATTTACAAAAAAGTTTCTTATAGCCACAAAAGTGGCTCATGTTTACATAACCCTAGTTTTAAGAGAATATTATTTGGGCATTGAGCATTGAATTTCTCTCTTGTTAGATGTATGCTTTAAGGTTCATACGTTGTCAGATGTTCAAGCTTAAAGTTAAGACTTTGTGGAACTTATGTATGTTTTTTGGTGTCTTATCGTATATAAATGTATGCTTTTTGGTTTAGTATTTTGTACCATTAAAAAAATGCTCTAGATTAAATGTCAAAAAGCTCGCTAAAAAAATTTTGTGGATTTTTTGACATTTAGTATTTTGTGCCATTAAAGAAAGGCTCTAAATTAAATGTCAAAAAGCTTGCAAAAATTGTTTGATTGCAAAAGCTCAAAATTAGAAGCTCGCTACAAAAACACACTCCTAACTTCTCAATGTTGAACAAAGAGTTCTCCGATGATGAAGCCATCACTCGGCAAAGAACGGAAGTGGTAGATCCGCTGAACTAAACAAGATAATAGTCTCCCCTAGAAAACTGACCTATATTTGAAGTACACATCAAAGTGGCTAAACTCGCAAGATAAAATCTCAAAAAACTGTCATTGTTAGTGTCTCCTCCAACTTTAAAAGAGTTTCTTTGACCAACTAGACACCGTCAAACGCATACGCATAAAGATGACAACAATGGCAGGTCAACAAATGCACACCAATATTGTACTTACCGCATAAACCCTACATCCTATATCGATGCCGAAACTATGGGGATATCAGAGGTGCACTCCAAAATCTATATCACCGAAAAGATCTCCATATTTGAGAATCCCCCAACTCAATAAAACCTTACCATGACCCTCAACAATAGGCTTTGCATATTTTCATCAATACATAAACCACATAAGATCTTACATCAACCACATAAATGTTCTTTTAACCGTTGCCGTGATTTTTCTGATTTAATAGACCCTCAAGATCTTAATATGCATGTAACAAAGATTGCAGAAAGAGTTTGCAATGAAAATCCATATGCCGAAGATCGTGCAAAAGTAGACCACCCTGTTGTTTGAAGTAGATATCTCCCAAATCGTGCGAAATTTGCAAAAAACTTATTCTACAAAAAGTTATAGAGCACGCGAAAACGTTTCGAAGTAACAAGAATCGACCTGAAACATTGGTTCTAACCAAGAGAAATTTGATCTACAAAATTTGCAGCCTACTGTCCTACACAACATGCAGGCAGTTTAAGCGATGTATATATCTCAAAATCGATAAAGATTTTGAGAGAACTTTCTTCCGCAAAGTTGAAGAGCACAAAAAATCGGTCAAGAATACAGGAAATCGGCCTAAACAAAAACCACAATTTTCTATAAATGTCTCTCTTATCAATAAAGTATGTAATAATCTTAAACCAACATTTGGAGACAAAAGAGCTTATTCGAATAAGGCATAGGATATCAATGATATCCTATGATCACGGTTTCTTGAGAAATGGATAGTCTTAGTGCCAATTTTATAGAATGAGATTCCAAGCCACTTTGTGGCTCAAGCACAAACCTAGTGATAAACTAAGTGCCATATGTGCATGGAAATTCTCCACAAGCAATGGTGGAGGTATGAGGGCCAAGGGCTCTGGCTTAGTCTTTTTCATGTGTGTATGGTCAGAGATCAATGCAAAATGTTTTTGTGAGCTACAAGGTGTAAAATGCACATCAGATGTTCCAAAGGGCAGTATGAATGCATGAAAATGTTTCAAGTAGAAGTTGTTAGCTACGACATGTGGGAGTTTGACATGAAGCATTTCCCTTGTTGTCGTTTATTGAAAGATGAATGTCATGAGCAACATGTTTTGGAGATGGACATATGGTATGGCAAGGGATCATTACAAAAGGAGTTACCTACAAAGGTTGTTGGTCTTGTATGCCCTAGCAATCAAGGAAGACCAAAAGAAAAACAATATTCAGCTTTGTAGAAGCAGCATGTCCACGGCTCATGTACAAATTAGGGAGGATTCCATGTGATGTAAGTTTTTACTTTTATGTTCTTATATGGTGTCTACCATAAACAAATCTTACACCAATCATGCTGATGTAAATAGGAATCCCGCAGTCGAAGCCACTAAGAGAAAAGTTATATAAGGCCACCAAAGTCAATGACAACATTGTACAACAATATCATATGTATTTTTTTGCCCATGTAAAGGTATTTTATAATGCCACATCTTCAAAAGCACACATTGGTGATTGCATTTACAGATATCAAAAAAGCTCTACCATGTATCATGCTACTTTAATGGCCTCTAGTTCTTAATTGTGCCATGAATTTTTTTCCCATGTTCTACATTTGTCATATGCCTTCAAAATATACCCACCATTGGTGAACTTGAAGGGGGGGGGGGGGGGGGGGGGGGGGGGAGAGAGAGAGAGAGAGAGAGAGAGAGAGAGATTCTTGCATGTCTTTTGAGAGAGAACCTATTAACTTAAGATTGCTCTAAACTTGCCATACATGTCAATCAAAGAAATCCTAAGCACAATGTTTTTTTTTTCCAAAGCTAATATAAAGAAAACCCCTCTTCTAAAGTTGACGTACATGTCAATCAAAGAAATCCTAAGCACAATGTTATTTGCCCAAGAATCCTTCACTTGCAATCTCTTTATTAACTTGTTTGCTTATGTCTAACTTATCGGTCAACTTCTTCCATAATTGCACATGCCTTCAAGATGCAAGCATATGTGATTATATCTAGAGAGTAGGCCCTACTTTTCTTTGGTGATAGTTTTCTTATTCTTCCCTTATTGGGCTAATATAGAGGCTAATTAAAATGTAGGCTAATATTGCTAAAATGGCTACATTTCAATAGGCAATATCCTCAAGAGGAAGAAGAGACCTTATCAGGTAGACAGAGTGGCCGTGAGAGTAATGGGCAGCGCCAAGTACTGAAGACCGTCGCAAGGACTCAGAAGCTAAAGCAAGGTCAAAGCTATTGAATAATGCGGGCCATTAGCAGACTGTCAGGACTCGGGGCAGCAGATGGTATGACAACTACACCAAATCGGCCCCGCGGGGGGAGGGGGGGGACTGCGACTCGTGGCAGATGGTATGACAGCCATGCCAAATCGGAATTGATTCACTATAAGAGGTTATGTGCACTTATGACGTTTTTAGTGACGAAAATACATTGGATTTTTATACTCCCCGGTGTCGCTAAGATTGTCGCTAACAGTGTCGCTACCGGAACGTCGCTATATAGCGACGCATATATCGATGCTTATAGCAACTGTTACAGTCCTTTTGTAGCGACGTTTATAGCAACGTTGCAGAACCTTATATAGAAACACTTATAGCGACGCTTGAGAGTAAAATGTTTTGGGTGGCAAGGCATTCACCCATCAACCATATTGAATGTCTCCAGAATAGAGTAAACCTAAATGAATCCAAGATAAGCCCAGATTCACCTTTGAAAAAAAGTGCAAGGTATAGACCCAAAGTAGTCACTCATAAGACAATATAACCATTAACTCCATCATGCATAGTATTTGCAGAATAAAGATACAAAACAGACAAAAGTAATTGGACGAAAGTAAATTGACAAAAGTAAATCAATGATAATTATGCACATTATAGGCAAAATCACTTGATTGTTAAGCTTTGCAAATGTAATAGTTACAACACAATTGTCATTACTGAGAAAATACATGGTTTTCCAATAGTTACAAAAAGACGTATAGACATCATCTCATTATACATGCTATGACAAAAGGAAACTAATGCTATCTGGCTACGGCTAGACTGACGTCGTCTAATCAGACATCTCATCGCATCCAAGTGGTGTATTTGTCAGATTCTGCAAAAAAAAAACAATAAGACGTACTTTCTGTAAGTATAAACATATAATTACAAAATTGAAGTCGCGGAGCGGAGCTTAGATCGACTCACACACACACACACACAGAGAGCTTACACAGTACGCAAAGAATTCGTTGAAGGGTTATCTCCCAAATCTTAATATTCACACAAGTATAAGTGAGTATATACAAAGAGTTAGTGATAAGCAAGTTAGGCGGGCGGCCGACCATATCCGTATAAGAGGCCACTTGGGCTTTAATCCCAACAACCTCCCACTTAAAGTCCAATGTGGCACTTTAAGTAACTGTAAATCTATGAACATAAATGTACAAAGATTTACATGGCTGCCATCTATCCAATGCCCAATAACTCACGACCTCTCCTGGAAGTCCCTTTGTGAGTAGATCAACGGGATTGTCCTTAGTGTGGATCTTCATCAGTTGTATCTGCTTGTCTTCAAGTACTTCCCTAATGAAGTGATATTTCACATCAATATTCTTAGTTCGAATGGAACATTGGATTCTTTGCCAATTATATAGCACTTTGACTATCACAATATAACTCTGGCATATCTACTTTGATTCCCAAGTCTGCTACCAATCTACCAAGCCAACTAGCTTCTTTGCATGCCTCATTTGCTGCAACATACTCAGCTTCTATAGTAGACTGCGTAATACAATCTTGTAATCGAGATCGCCATGATATGGCACCTCCAGCCAATGTAAAGACATAGCCTGATGTAGATCTCCTCTTATCCAAGTCTCCTGCATAATCTGAGTCAGTGTATCCTCTAACATTCAAATACTGACTACCATAGCATATACGCATACTCTTTGTATGTTTTAAGTATCTCATGATACCTTTCACTACCTCCCAATGTTTCTTGCCGAGATTTGACATATATCTACTAACCACTCCCACTGCAAATGCAATATCCAGACGTGTAGAAATCATTGCATACATCAAACTCCCACATGCAGACGCATACGGCACCGTATCCATTTCAACCTTTTCCACCTCAGACTGTGGGCAATCTTGGTTGCTTGATTTCACATATGACGGCAATGGTGTCATCAATGCCTTTCCCCTGTCCACATGAAAATGTTGCAACACCTTGTCAATATACTCTTCCTGAGATAAGTAAAGCATCTTCTTCGACCTATCTCGCTGGATACGCATACCCAGTATATGACTTGCCTCACCCATGTCTTTCATGTCAAAAACCTTTGCCATTTTTGACTTAAGAGCTGAAATTTCTGCCACTTGTCTACCAGCAAGTAACATGTCATCCACATACAAGATGAGGATTATCAAGCTACCATCCTTAGCTTGTCGAGTATACAAGCAATGATCTGTTTCACTTCTCTTGTATCCTTGAGAAAGCATAAATTGGTGAAACTTGCCATAGAGACTCTTTCTCAAACGACATACCAATTTCTCTTTGCCTTTCTCAACATACCCTTCTAGCTAATGCATATAAACCTCCTCATGCAAATCTCCATGAAGAAATGTTGTTTTCACATCCATCTAATGTAAATGCAAATCATGTTTGGCAAGTACACTTCTCAATGTTGTCATCTTGACAACCGGTGAAAAGACTTCATCAAAATATATTATGTGTTCTTGTTTAAAACCCTTAGCAACCAACCGTGCTTTGTATTTTGGCTGTCCATCATGAGGAGTAAGCTTATACATGTAAACCCACTTACAAGGTAGAGCTTTCTTGCCCTCTGGCAATTGAACCAAATCCCACGTTTGATTCTTATGCAGAGCCGTCATCTCTGATTGCATGGCCAACTGCCATTTTTTCGAGTCAACCACTTGTAATGCCTCCTTGTAACAAGATGGTTCTCCGCAATCCGTGAGCATGACATAATTTAGAGGTGGCACATAACGATCAAGTGGTTTGGAGACACGCTCATAACGTCTCACCACAACTGATTCTGCCTCTCTAGCCACTATAGGCTGTTCCTGAGCCTGACCATGCTATCTTGATGTGCTAGCACTAGGTCCATCTTCCCTGAAGACAACTCTTTCGATCTCCTCTGTCTTCTCTGGCTTAGCGTGAAACTTGGCTTCATTGAAATGCACATCATTGCTACGAATAAATTTTTTGGACTCAGGATCCCAAAGCCGGTAACCCATCTTGCCCAATTCTCCGTAGCCAAGAAATATACACTTCCTGCTCTTTGGTTCTAACTTATTCCTCAAATCCTTAGAAATATGGCTATAAGCTTCACAACCAAAGACTCTGAGATGCTTATACGAAGGTGCCTCGCCTGTCCATAGCATCTCGGCCACTTCACTCTTATCCAGAACCCTACTAGGAGACCTGTAGATCAAATGGACTGTTGTAGCCACTGCTTCCACCCAAAATCCATCAGGCAACTCAGCATTTGACAACATGCTTCTAACCTTCTCTTGTATGGTCCTATTCATACGTTCTGCAACTCCATTTTGTGAAGAATTATATGGTGCAGTAAGTTCTTGCTTTATCCCTTTTGCTTCACAAAAGTCTTGGAAACGTACTCTCCACCATTGTCAGTTCTCAAGCACTTTAGCTTCTGACCACTCTGATTCTCCACAAGCTGCAAGAATGTCTTAAAGACCTTGAGCACCTCATCCTTGTGCTTCACAAAATAAACCCATACTTTGCGAGAATAGTCATCTATGAATGTACAAAAGTACGCTGCTCCCCCTAGTGACAAACTAGGCATTGGTCCGCATAGATCACTGTGCACAAGAGCTAACCGTTCGTCCCTACGATTCCTCTTTGATCTGTGCGGTTCCTGTGTTTGCTTACCATAAACACAATGCTCACAAAACTCAAAATCTTGAAATGAAAATCCAAGCAAATAACCATAACGAGAAAGTATTTCCATTCCTCTTTTTGACATATGTCCCAACCTACGATGCCACAGTGACACACTTGGCTACTCAATCACATTAATTACATGATTTTTAATGTTTGAAACATGTAAAGTGTACAAAGTTCCTGACTTGTTGCCATGTGCTACGGTCATCCACTACAACAAAAAAGGGGACCTTCGACGCAAGTTTCGACACATTCCGTCGAAAAGTCCGTCGATATACGCGTCCCTACGAAATCGTCGCTATATGCGTCGATATACGCGTCGAAAGGTAATATTATCGACGCATATTTCGACGAGCTTAGCGACGTGCATAGCGACAACCATAACAGAAAAAAAATTCTTGGGCAGAGGATAGGCAGCTTGGCATGTGCCCAATGAAAAGATGGACACAGCCACAGCCAGACTGCCTGTCCTCTGCCCAAGAAAGCGAGCAACACCAAAATCAACCGTGCTCCTGCAGAAATTTCGGCAGAGTTCCCTTCGTTTTTACATAAACTTTTCAAAACAAACCATATCATGTATACGCCTCCTACATGCTATCCATGTAGGATCTCACATGAGATTTAAGGCCAATGAAAGAAATGAAATGAACTTTGTGCAAAACCATAACCGTATCAACTTAAAAGCATAACCATAACGAACTTAATTTGTGCAAAACCATAACCAAATTAAAACCATAACCGGCCATAACCACTTTGATCAAAACCATAATGCAGATAACCATAACCATAAACAAAATTAACAATAACCATAAGCATAAGCAGAAAGTTAAACATAACCATAAACAAAACAAGAACCATAACCATGCATGTCTATACAAGAATAGAAGAAATAACCATGTCTATACAATGACAATGACAATAACCATAACCATAAGGAAAACAAAAACTGTCTGAATAATAACCATAACCGTATATGTCTATACAAAAAAGAGACACAGAAGCGTGTCTGTGTCTCACAAAGCATATATGAAATCCGGTCCACTGATGACTAGGCGTCACAACCTGCACATAGGACAAGTCACAAAATTAGTATTGATATTACTTCACATATACTTACTTAATTAAATCAACTCACACATATTAACATCTCACCTCAAGTGATCAGCGAGACTCTAAGGCCTCCCACTCTACAGGCTCTCCTGAAGCATCAAGATCATTCAATACTTCATAGATACCTCTGCGATATCCATCTGTCTCCTCCTGGCGTGTCAGGGCTCGATGCATCGCAAGATTCTGCGTTTATACAAAAATCAAAGTAATAAGAATACATGATTCATCGCGTTTTTAAAAATTCCATAGTTAGGATTGGATTAGAAACTCGCAAACTCATAGCGAAAGGTGTCGAAGCCTCCGCTGCCAAGATGAGATGTCCCCCTGGTCATCTGTCGTATCTGCACGGCCTGACGCTGCTGTCTGAACCGCGTGTCCACTGTCCGCTCATCCTCCCTGATCTGCACAGCCACGTCTCGTGTGGGATGCCCGAAGGCTTCGGCAAGCCGGTCCTGCAAGCCTGCCCAGTTGCATCTCGTCGATGTTTCACGGTGTCCCGTGCAACACCCTTGATCCACCTCCTCGGAACAGCCTTTGAACCCGGAGCAGGCTGGTACTCTCTCAGGATGGTCTCCACTATGTAACTGACTTTGTCCTCATCCTGCTCAAGCCAATGCGTCAGAATGCTGGTCGAAAACTGCAGCTCCACGAGCTAGCAAATCCACTGTCTCATCTCAGTCCCGACTCTATCCATGTCAACTAAACCGTCTTCCCATACAGTATAGAGATTGGATGCATTAGGATCGTGTGCCCCCCAAGGTGTCCGAGGTGTGCCAAGAGGTGTGTCGAGAGGTGTGCCTGGGTAGGATGGGGGTCGTGAGCGAGGCGGGGTCGAAGCATCTGTGGACCTCCTCCACAACAACCACCACCTCCACCTGACGATCGCCGAGATCGGCGAGTGCGCATGTGCTGCAGAGATGAGGACGTACCCGCCTCTGATGCACCCCTAGGTGTCAAAGCGGCCGTGATGGGAGAAGCAAGCGTCGTACCCGTAAGCGTCCCCCCCCTAGGTGTCCCCCCCATAGGCGTCGGACCCTCGGGTGTGAAGCCCGGAGGCGTAGTACCCGTGCCCCTGGCTACCCAGCACTGAGAAGCCTCTACCATCTGAGCAGGCGTCATCCGTGTGACGAAGCCCATGAATGCATCTGCACTCATAGAAGCGGGATCTGGAAACTGGTCTGCCATACTAAAGTCCTGCACAAAGAAAGTAAAATAAAGCGTCAGAATACCTTTGTTTAAATTAACTTTAAGCTTAATTTTAAATCAACGTCTTCACACAAACACTTACAGGTCTAGGCCTCGACGAGTGAAGCATCATCGATAAGATCTTGCACTGTATCATCGTCTATCTCTACTAGCAAACATAACTCTGCCCCAACTCGTTCTGGTAGATTGTCTTCATCCATTGCATCTTCATCTACAAGTGTCAATTCTACCTCGTCTGCGTCATCCCTCGTATATCTGTCAGCTTCCTCTGCCATACCTTCGTCCATCTCATCTAATGTCACAGTAGTATGGACGTCGTCTGACTGACTTTCCTCCAGGAGCTCTTGCCCTTCAAATACTTGTTTATTTCTTGGAGCAACCTGAACCACAAACCACCATTGTCGCTCTCGAGGGTCCGGTACAAAGACCACTTGCTCGCAATGTTCAGGGAGAGCAAATGTGTCGCTCGCATCTGTCCAAACCTTTGTAGAATCTATTTGCACAAGTTTGTTTCCATCTCTGCATACCGTTGCATTGTGACCAGAAGTAATCATCTTGAACCACTTCACATCCAACAAAAACATCTCAAACCGCCTGAAGCTGACTTTCAGAATATCTCACACTAGACCACAGTAATCCAGGTTGCTAGTGCTCTCATTCGTGTCTCTGGCACTGGCCCTGCTCTTTTGCATGAAACTAACCATTACCCCACTGTCAAACGTGTTTCTTCTATTGTCAATTTGTTGTGTTCTGAAATGCTTTCCATGCGACCACAGTGCCATGTATGTATGATACTTCCAGTCACATCCAATAGCCAGCTCTTCCTCTTCTAGAGATATGGGTTCTCCGATCTGTCGAGCTGCTCTCACTGTCTTGTCCAACCATGCCATTGTAGGAAATTCAGGTAGAGGAGCGAGATAGTCTGGCAAGGGTAAGCCTCTAGTCGTTCGGCTTCGCCTAAAATCGTGTCGCTCCCTATTGCGTCTCTCTTTCTCTTCTTCGCACCTTTCAAGCCATTTTTGCATCGGCACTGAATTTAGTATATAGAACTTCATGATCTTTTCTCGCATGGCGTCGTTCATTTTCTTCGGCACCCCTTGCCCTTGCGGCTCCTCTCCCACCAGTCTTGCATCCTCCTCATCGCTCCATAGTCGAGGCATTTCTGGGTCAGAAACAGATAGAAATTCGGTCGTCAATACAAGAGACTCTTGCACCGGCCATCCTTTTGCCATGCTCCCCTCTGGACGCGCTTTTTGGCGAACAAAACCCTTAAGTGTTTCCATGAACCGCTCTAGAAAGAACATCCAACGGCTGTGGACTGTACCTGCCACTGCAACCTCATCTACTACATGGACGAGCAAGTGCATTTGGATAGTTAGGCAGCTCGTGGGTAGATACTTCTCAATCATGCAAACTGCCTCAATGGAGTTAGCCCTTGCGAATGCAATAGATTCCTCCCGTATCTCCTTGGAAGAGATCCACCGCACTAACTCTGAAATCTTGTATATGCAGGTCCGCACTTCCTCCGTTAAACACCCCTTGATCGCAATTGGAAGAATGAATTGCAAGAACTTATGCCAGTCGTGCGATTTCAGTCCTGACAGTTGATCGTCAGGGGTGAATGTTGTCTTGAGACATTGCGTATATCTTGTTGGCATCCTGAACTCTGAAATCACCCTTTTAACTTGTCGCTCTTCGTTTTTTAGCAATACCCATGGTGCTCTTGGAAGTTTTATTTGGCCAGCTGCATTGGTGAAAGGCCACAGCTCTGGCATCTTTCCAACTGACTGCAAATCATCTCGTGAAGCTCGATTGTCTTTCATTCCCATGACTTTCTTCCAGAGGAGCTCTCCCACATTCTTGAATATATGCATTGGATCCAACAAATGGTTAATTAGTAGATCACCCCAGTACGGCAACGTATGCAGAATAGACAAACGTTTCATTCCTGGAACAGGTTGCCCCTCATGTTGCTCCCATCGGCGACGCCACTCTTGTACATGCATAGGACGACATTCGACACGACCAAGCTGACCTTCGCGCAAGTGATGGCCATCTGGAAGATAACGGTGGTGGCCTTGATAAATTGTCTTTCGAAGAGAGGCAGAATAGTGCACATCCAAAGACTGCCCGCAAATTGGACATGCATTGTATCCCGAAGTTGTTAGCCCTGCATATATTAAAGTATGAATCACGCCAAGGCAAAGTGCTTGCGAATAGCAAGAATTTTATAAATCAAGAACCATTACCAGAAGCTTCTCCGTATTCACTGCTCGCTTCACATTCTTCCAATCTTCTTTGGCCAGCCAATCTGGTCTGTTCGACCCATGCTTTATTGCTTTTTGTACTTCAAAACACTTGTGCTTGCAGTATTTGCGCATTCAAACCTTCATCAGGTCTTCATTGAAACGCTCATCCCGACTTGACACGGGAAACTCTTCATCCAGCATGCTGATGATTCTATCTTTTAATTTATTTGGCACTTCACTCCAAGTGTTTAGTATCTAGTGTCTAAACACCTAAGAGCAAAGGCTGCGCATGCACGAGATCACCTTCTTACCTTCGTCATCCATGATGATGCCGCCGCTGATGTCGATCGAGTACGGCAAGCCCTTTCGCCTGTGATGCGTGAACCTGGGTGTCTTGGCAGGGGTCTCTAGTGGTGTCTCGATGGGGGTACGGACGTCAGTGTGTCTCCACTGGATTCTGGGCCCCGATGCGAGGAGTGTCGAATGGGGTGACTCGCAGAGAAGTAGCTAGTGGTGTGTAGCCAGGAACGGCCGATAGTTGCGCAAAATGTGGCGTAGATAGCGATGTCGTGGCCGGTGTGGGGACGGGCAAAGAAGGGGAAGGTAAGGAGCCTCGTCGAACATGAGGCGGTGTCGAGACATCAGCGGCAGCATCCCCATAGCAACCGTCGCCGCCACCACTAGAGCAACAGTGCCTAGACGAGTGTGAAGATCGTCTCGTCAACACCGAAGCTTTGGAGTGTGTTGAATGCTCCGAAACAGAGGGAGATGCTAAAGGAGTGGAACGACGTGATGGTGCTCCAGAGCGATGACACTCCTTGTACCACTTCCTCTGTTGGGGTAATAAAGAAGAAAGAAAATCGCCATCATCCATACCTCCATTAAACACACAAACAATTAATCTTGACATTGAATGGTAGAAGAAAACATGGACAAGTTATAATCTATACTATAGATCATATGTATAGAGAGAGAGAGAGAGGACTCATAAAGGGGGAGGGATTCTTGTGTAGAGAGATTCCTATGAAGTTCTTGTGAATTTGTCTCCCATGTGCATTCTACGTATCTTGTAAAAGCACTGCGCTTCGAGTGCAATGGAGACTAAGGTTGCAATCGCGAAGGAGGTGATCTGTCTCTACTCATAGATGTTGCTCCTCCCTCCACTAGATCTAGTTGATCGGGTGAAAGAGGCGCTAAGAAGCACTACTCTGGCCCCAGAGTAGTGCTTCTTAGCGCCTCTTTCACCCGATCAACTAGATCTAGTGGAGGGAGGAGCAACATCTATGAGCAGAGACGGATCACCTCCTTCGTGATTGTAGCCTCAGTCTCCATCTCACTCGGAGCGCAGTGCTCCGTCAGCATATCAAACTTTCACAACACACCGAGGAGTGTCCCTGCTTGTGAGAACATACCTGGAGCATACCTAGAGTTGACGCAATGATGATTAAACACGATTTGAATTTCTCAAGTATAGCATATAGATAAGAATGGACAAAAAGCCACGTGAATACAATATATATTATAAAACGGAGCAAAATTGTTCAAATACAATGTTTATGGCTTTAAGAGGTCTCTCTCTCATCCTCCCATAGCTCAGCATAACTCCCTATATCTATATAGAGCTCTCCGTTTAGGCAGACGTCCTCCGTTTCATTTAGGCAGACATCCTCCGTTTCATTTTGTAGATCCTCTGCATGCATCCCATAGAGAGTAGCATCTTGATGCTCGTCTGGCACCACCTCAACGGCTTCTGACTGAGCATCTTCTCCGATCTCCTCCATTGATGCCGCTGTGATTGGCACATGGTAGCCCTCATACGTCCATGCACTACGAGGAGCTACCTCTATGACGTACCACCAGTTTGATGCAGACTTTGTAGGATAAAATATCACCTGCCAGAGGCACATAACTTACATGAGAGCTTCCAAGCACATAACTTTTAAAATTGGATGTTAACTATTTACAGACTTACTTGTTCACAATGCTCGGGTAGTACGAAAGTGTCTCTTAGGTCGATCCATTTTTTAGTTGAATCCACCTCAAGGAAACTAAACTCTCCTGTGCGCACCGTAGCGTTGTGACCCTCCATGTATATCTTGAACCATTGCACGTTGAACAAGTCGAAAAAAAGTCCTCTATAATCGATCCTCAAAATCTCTTGTAGCGTGCCAAAGTAAGTGAGTTTCGCCACCACAAGATCTGCATCAGAGGACCGTCGTCGACTAGACTATTCAAATTTTGCTATGATTCCACAATCTTGAGTAAAACGCTTTTTGTCGATCCGTTCCACCCTAAAATGTCGACCTTTTCACCATGCTACTATGTATGACTTAAGATTATGAGTTGTCGTTCAAGCAGCTAGAAAGTTGCTAGTCATACATTGCAAACTTACCTTGGTCGCGCAACCCCGAGAGTACTCCCACTCCTCCTCAGTCACTTCTTCACCGCACTGTTGTGCGCTTTTCAATTGGTTGTGAAACCATCTTAAGCTCATGAATGTTGGTAGGCTCTCCACACCCGCCGGATAATGCATCGGTGGTCGTCTTCCCCGTCTCCACTCGATTCGTGCCCTTTGTCGCTCTTGCTTTGCATCCTCGTATTGTGAAATCCACTTTTACATCACTGGATTGTGAAGCATGCAAAATCGGTTGATTTTAGCCTCTAGATCTTCCGTCATCTTTTTCTCAACAATGAGATTGCACATGAAAATCCCAGATATGCACTCATTATCTATGGTTCACCATAGCGTGTCTCGGGTTTTATCAAATCCGTCTAGCCACTCTCCAATATAAACAAGGACTCTGATACCAGCCAACCTTGTGCCATGCTACCCTTTGGATGTGCCTTCTAACGCACATATCCCTTGAGTGTTTTCATGAAACGTTCTAAAAAGAACATCCATCTGGAATGTATTGTGTCAGCTATTTCCACCTCATCAACTATGTGAACAAGAAGATGTACCTAAATGGTTAGCATGGTAGTAGGAAAGTGTTTCTCAAACATGCACATAACCTCCACAGCGTTTAGTTTGGTGAATGGTATGGAGTCTACATTGATCTCCTTTTGTGAGATCCATTGCACCAACTTCACAAGTTTGTAGGACGTCAGGAGACAAACATCCCTCAATGGCCACCGGTAAAATAAACTGCAAAACACATCAAACAATGATATTAAAGTCCACACACGAATTTTTTACCCAACCTCCACTATGATATATTTCACTTCAAACATACCTGACACATTTTATGCCAGTCGTGTGACTTCAAACCAATAAGCTTCCCTTCTTTAGTGAAACACGTTCGGAGCGAGTGCATTACACCAGTGGGGGTCCGCATATATCAAATGGTCTCTTTTACTTTGCGTTCTTGGGCTCTTGTCAAAATCCATGGTGCGTTAGGGAGTTTTATCGATCCATCGGGAGCTGTTTGCAGCCAATATTGCTCCATACGATCCACATTTCTAAGGTCAACCCTCGCTCCCAAAGTATCTTTCTTGCCGGTCAAATGGTCCCACAGCAGATTACCCACATTCTTGAATATTTGCATTGGATCGAGCAAGTGATTGATCATGAGTCTGGGCCAATACGGTAACTCATACCATAGAGAGAGTCTCTTTATCCCTGGGGGCAAACCGTCATCACACATCTCCTTCTACTCTAACCATGCTTGTGCAGACATCCTTGGTGACTCTCTTCCCAAAAAGCTGTTGTGTAACTCATGATTCTCTAGAAGATACGCTTGATGACCTTCGTAGATTTGCTTCTTCAATGAGGGCGCCCGACGTGCATTAAGTCTAGGTCCACATGTGACACATGCTCTGTATCCGCTTATTTGAATCCCTGCATGTATACACATGACAATAGATAAGCTTGAGAAAAACCAAGATTTATAGTGTTTGAGTTTGAGTGTAAATCACCTGGGCATTCTGTTAGTCCGAGATAGTCATGCATGGTCCACATTAGAATGCCTTTGATCAAAGCATTCCGTCGACCTGTGTGTCAGCTCATATCCACCACTTCTATGCCAATCCATAATTGTTGTAGCTCTTCTAATAGTGGACAAAGATACACATCCATATTCTTCGCTTTATACCGCCTGGCACAATCAAGCTTAGAAACAGGTGCCCCTTCTTGGTAGTCAACCACGGGGGAATGTTGTAGTTGACGATGACAATGGGCCATACACTGTAAGATGTTGATCTCTAACCAAATGGATTTATGCCATCCATAGCCAGGCCTATGCACAAATTTCGAGCTTCCCTTGCAAAATCCCGCCATGTATCGTCTATATGTTTCCAGGCTACACAATTTGCAAGAATCCGTAGCACACCATCCGAAGATCTATTCTCCTCGTGCCATGATGCTAGGGCGGTCATGGACTTACATTCAAAGAAATGCTTGATGCAAGGAAGCAGAGGAAAAGCTCAGAATCACCATATGTTCAATTAGGTTAGATTTTGGATTTAGTTTTTATATTAAAGTCTACCTTTGGGATTACGGAAAAAAATCAGAGGTAGGCGAACGGTGATCCCTCTCTTCCTCTCTACGGATACGACCTTAAGTTGGAAATATTTCAACGGTATGATACTCAGATTGGAGGCCAATATGTAATGTGCTAAGTAATCCCTCGAACAAGGATCTGTTGTGAAGAGATGTTAAGATGCTGTGAATTGCTATAGCTAGAGAAGAGGCAAAGGGGTTTTGTCCACTACATGCACTATCGTGTAGACGTGGGTGTGTAGATTTCTCGTATCCATAAATATAGGCATTGACTAATAAAGACGAGATTATAACCCGGTGGTTCTGATCTCCGTGCACCTCTAGACCGAGGTGTGCGGGGATCGGACATGACTAGAGAATGTGAGGTAGTTTACAGTGTGAACAGAGACAGTCAGAGAGAGAGAGAGAGAGAGAGAGAGAGAGAGAGAGAGAGAGAGAGAGAGAGAGATAAAAGACGGATGATCCCAATAGAAGATTAAATTTATGTCCAGGTTATAAGGTTTTTACATTCATTATGAGTAGAGACGAGGATGTGGGGCCATCCAACCGAAACACCTATCTCTCAACAAGGATCTTATGTCCTTGTAATCAATGCAAGCATGTTGTGTGATGGATAAAACGCGTTTATTTGCAGCACGTTCCCAAATCTGGTGAGTTTGATCCATCTATTATAGATTGAGTGGTTCCCAATTATAACTCGTCGGACTCTAAGACTGGCCAACATGTAGCAATCTTGCAACCCAATAGATGTCTTCACAAGCGCTTTGGTCAAGCAGCTTCTATAGGAGTGGCAATTGGCTTGCAATCATCAAGTCCAAATTTATCTAGCAAAGTTATACATACTTTGTCTGAGATAGCATAATACCTTCATCACACTGCTTAAATTGAATGCCCAAATAATGATGCAAAAGCCAAAAATCTAACGTCTCAAATGTGGCATTCAATTCAGTCTTAAATTCAGCAATATGTGTCTCATTCAGATGAGTGATAAGTAAATCATCGACATGCACAACAACAAAAAGATAGAAATTATCTACACATTTTACATACAAAGTACTATAAGTTGGACTATTTCTAAAGCCACATGCAGTCAAATGATTATCCATCTTTTCAAACCAATCGTTACAAGATTTTTTTTAACCATATAATGCTTTATACATGTGCACACTTTTGTTTCTTGTCCTTTCTTAACAAAACAACGTGGCTGAATTACATACACTTCCTCAAATGAGACACCATTTAAGAAAGTAGTTTTAATGTCTAACTACTATCCCTTACAAAATAAGCTACCAATGCACAAAAGAAATGAACACTAGTCATACGATAAGTGGGATAAAAAATCTCTTCATTAATCAATTCCCTTTTGTTGAGCATAACCTTTTGCAACAAGTCTTGTATTGTAGCAATCAATAATACCATCCAGCTAACGTTTTAGCTTATAGATCCACTTTGCATCAATGGCATTCTTGCCGAAAGGCAAGTCACATAAAGTCCAAGTGTTGTTGTTCATAAGTGCACCACATTCATTTTGCATAGGAGCCATCCAATTATCTGAATTTTGTGATTCATCAAATGTAAGAGGTTCATCCTCATCATACATATTTGACATAGCCAAAGCATAGCAATCCAATGCACAAATACCATAGTGAGAGCCCGAACGCATACAACTAGACAAAGGTGCATCCAATTTAGGGTCACGCAAACTATGCACCAACCATTTTGGCATACCTCTAACTTCCTCGCTTTCAGTCATGTCCTCATCAAGTGCATCATTTACATGTGCATTTTATCCTTGGTACATAAAGTGTATCAACAAGTCGAAAAGAACTACCATTCACAATAATTAGCACAATCTTTTCAACGTCCTTGACTAGATAAGAGTCATTGTTGGCACAAGTGGCCGTACTCCCCCGAGGGATAGCCTCGAGAGAGGCAAACAAGTCACGATGTGAAGCAATTTGTAGCACCACTACCAAAGTACCAAACTTGTTTGCCTCGAGAGAGGAAAACAAGTCACGACGTGAAGTAATGTGCTTTGTAGCACCACTATCAAAGTACCAAACATGTGAGTTTGTAGAAACTAACAATATACATGCATCATGGATAGAAGGATCATAAGTTCACTCTGCACTAAATACCCACTTTGCATCTACATCAACAACACAATCTCCATTTTCAAAAGATTCTACAATAGATGCACTTATAGTAGATCCAACCTCTTTCTTCTTGGCCTCTTTTGCCAACTTAGAACATTGCTTTATGAAGTGATCATTACCCTTGTAATAACGGCAACACGTTTTCTTCTTTCCTTTTTCACCAAAATTTGTAGATGAGTTGTTGCCAGCAAATGTTGGAATTAGGGTTGCAGGAAAACACTCACACAACTTGGAGAAGATGAAGGAAGCTCAAGGCACACAACAAAGAGTGTATTACTTAGTGTGCAATGGAAAGATAGATAGCCTAGAATGAATGGGCGTATATACAATGCACGGGGGAAAAAACCTCCTACAAAGGGAAAAAATGCCCCGACGGTCCCATGTGTGTTCACGCTCATCACTACCACATGTATATGGTGACAAATTCCTCCTAGAGTGATGCGGTGAATGAGAGCTAGCACATGAGTAAAGGGAAATGTCATGCCCTGAGGACATGATTAGTCCACAAAGGGGAGTAAGCCCAAAGCTTTTTGGAAAGCTTCGAACTACTCACAAGACAATGCCTTTGTGAAAAGATATGCAAGGTTGTCGTGTGTTGGCACATAAGCCAATCTGATCCCTCCTGCTGAGAGCCTCTCTGTGACATAGTGGTAATGCACCTCAATGTGCTTTGTGCGAGCATGAAAAATTGGGTTCCTCACAACTGCCAATGCACTCTGACTTTCAATGTAGATAGTGTTCGCAGTGTCTTGTCCAACACCCAAATCAGTCCATAAGGCGTCTGAGCCATACACACTCAATCGTAGCTATGAAGACTGCCCTGTACTCAGCCTCACAACTAGAGTGGCCATAGTAGGTTGCTTCTTGCTCAACCATGATATACATGAACTGCCAAGCATGAAACAAAAACCAGTTATGGACACTCGTGTGTCAAAACAACTAGTCCAATCTGAGTCTGCTGAAAAAGCATGTAAGTTTGGCGGCAATGATCCCCCCTTGGGATAAAACAAGACAAGATGTAAAGTGCCACTCAAGTAGCGGAAAATTCTTTTGACAGCCTGCCAATGATTAGACCCTGGGCTATGCATAAATTTGATGACCTATGAGACTGCAAACTGAATATCCGGCCTCCTGTTGCATACATAAATGAGGCAACCAACAGTAGTTTGGTAAAGAGTGACATCAATAGGATCATCAGCATCATGTAGACTCAACTTCAAACCTGCTTCCATGGGAGTGGCTATAGGTTTGCAATCCTCAAGTCCAAACTTACATAGCAGTGTCTCTATGTAACTTTTCTGACACAAGGCAATACCACCATCACACTGCTTAAACTGCATGTCCAAGTAATGATGCAACAACCCCAAATCTTTCGTCTTGAAAGTAGCATTCAAATCAACCTTAAATTCAGTAATACGTGCCTCATTGGGACCAGTGATCAGCAAATCATTCACATAAAGAACAACAATGAGAAGTACATTGCCCTCATGCTTGACATACAATGTGCTATCTGTTGGACTGTTACAAAAGCCTCGTTTGACCAAATGAGTGTCAACTTTCTTAGACTGAGCACAAGGAGATTGCTTCAACCCACACAAAGCCTTCTTACATCTGCACGCTTGTCCTTTCTTGACCAAACCGTGAGGCTGCGTTACATAAACTTTCCTCAAATATGTCACCATTCAAGAAAGCGGTAACAATGTCTCACTGATGTACATCCCAACCAAAATGAGCTGCCAATGCACATGGAAAATGAACAGTAGTCATACGACAAGTGGGAGTAAAAGTTTCTTCATAATCTATGCCTTTTTTTTGCACATAGCCTTTTGCGACAAGTCGCGCCTTATGGCGATCAACCTCACCATCCGGCTTCCACTTCAACTTGTAAACCCACTTTGTACCAATGGCCTTTTTGTCAGGAGGCAAATCACATAAAGTCCATGTGTCATTTTCTATAAGTGCATCATATTCTAATTGCATGGAAGCCATCCAATTTTTTGAATTATGTGCTTCATCAAAAGACAAAGGTTCCTCAATATAGGCTAGACATAGTCAAAGCATAACAATCTGATGCATAAGATGCATGGCAAGAGCCTGAACGAGTATAACTAGGCAAAGGTGCATCCAATTTACTGTCACACAATGTATGCACTAGCCATTTTGGCATACCTCTAGCCTGCTCATTTTCAGCCCTTTCCTCATCAAGTACATCATGGATATCTACATCAGTAATAGGCTGATCTGTAACATTTTCAGAAACCCCCACCTGTTGTACATTTGCCTCATTGGAATTTACATTCGAACTTCCACCATTGAAAAGAGGCAACAAAGTTTCATAAATGTCCTATGAGCTTACGTTATTGTCTCTAGTACATGACAACAAAGACTGAACAAAATCTTCCAAACACAACATCCAGTGAAACCATAATACGCTTTGTTTGTGGATGATACAACCAGTAACCTTTTCTTTCAGCACTATAACCAACAAAAATACATTTGACAACCTTATCATCCAATTTTATGCGATGTGCTTGTGGCACCAAAGCATATGTCAAACATCCAAAAACACGCATGTGCTCAATAGAAGGCTTTCTATCATGCCATGCTTCATATGGAGTAATAGACTGCAAAGCTTTTGTAGGACACCTGTTTAGTACATAAGTGGCACACATGATGGCCTCAAACCAAAAAGAATGCAGCAAAGCTTGACTTTTGACCATACATCGTGCCATTTCTGTAAGTGATCTATTTTTCCTCTCAGCAACACCATTTTGCTGACGTGTATAAGGCACTGTACATTGGTGTTTTATCCCACGACTAGCCAGAAATGCATAAAATTCATGAGATGTATACTCCCCCCTCGATCAGAACGGAGGGTGTCCATAGTACATTTTGAGACATTTTCAGCCATAGCAATAAATTGCTTGAAGCACATGAACACTTCGGACTTAGATTTCAACGGATATACCCATGCATGCCTGGAGTAATCATCAATGAAAGTCATAAACTACAAGTAATTTCCCAAGGACGGAGTTTGCATAGACCCACGAACATCACTATGCACAAGTTGCAATCTGCATGTAGCACGAACTGACCCATCCTTTGGAAACTTAGAACACTTCATTTTACCCAAAATACAGCCTTCACGAACTTGTTTGACAGGTGCTTCAAGAGGCGGCAAAGAAGCAACCATATCATATTTCTACAAACGCAGCAAACTGGCAAAATTCAAATGCCCAAAACGTGCATGCCACAGTTTTGCATCTAAAACAGCCCTTGAATCTGCAAATGCATTTGCAAAATTTTGTCCTTACTTGTCATACAAAGTGAGCTTATACAACCCATGGCACAAAAGTCCAGATGCAACAATTTCATCACCAAAACTGAGATCATGAACAATACATCTGTCATCCACAAATTTGACTACAAGTCCAAGTCTAGCAAGTGCAGATACATACAAAAGATTCCTCTTGATCCCAGGTACATAAAGTGCATCAACAAGTGTGAAGGAACTACCATTTGAAACAGTAAGCACAATATTTCCAACTCCTTGAATAGGATAAGAGGTATTGTTGGCACAAGTCACCGTATTCCCATGAGGGACAGACTCAATAGAGGTAAACGTGAGGTAATGTGCTTTGTAGCACCGCTGTCAAAATACCACACATGTGAATCTGCATCAACTGATATACATGCATCATGGACAATAGGATCATAAGTGCACTCGGCACTAAATGCCCATTCTAAATCAACATTAGCGTCACAATATCCTTTGACAGAAGACTCTACAATCGATGCACTTGTATTGGACCCACTAGTGGATCCAGCCTCTTCTTCTTAGCCTCTTTTGTCTTCAATTTCGGACATTGCTTGATCAAGTGATCATTAGTTTACAATAATGGCAAGGCATCTTCTTTTTGCCCTTATTATCAAAATTGCCAGACGAAGTGCTGCCAGCCATTAGGAAATTTCGGAGGTCATTTGGAGGGCCTTCTAAGAAAATGTATTTTTTGCACTCTCTCTCTAGAAAAAATGGCAAATAAAAGAGTTGGGTCTTTCATAGTAAAACTTCAAAAAGTGTACTTTAAGTAGATTCCTTACTCTTCTGAACATTCGTTCGTAGTGATTGAGGGATAATCCTCTTTTCAGTTGCATTGAATGAACCTCGTCAATATGGAGGGAATGAGGCTAACATGGAGGGACGAATCCGCAGCCGCTATTCACTTTCCATTAAACCTGCACATTTGGCTAATGGCACACTCCTCAAATGGCACAAATGTTACCCAGAAACGAGCCAAATATCACCTTCACATTGATTTGGACAATGAGTACCAACCATTGATTAAGCGCAGTAAAACCAACACACATATACCTCCCGCTTCCATAGACACGCTCAGAGCTCAAGGAGCTAAACACATAGATATCTGGACGAGAGGCTCTCTCTACCCAAAGAATCCAATAACTAATGCGTCTCCACCGTTTGTCAATCCTACAAGCTTATTGACCTGTGCTGGTGATGGAGAAAAGGGCCTTCTGGGTTATTGTAAATCACTTACAAGAGAAGCTGAAACTTACAAGAGCATTCTCCAAGCTCAACAATGTGAGATTGTTCGACTTTCACATTTACATTCTACAGATCAGGTTACCATTTTGCAACATAAAACAGAGGTACAAGAACTGAAAGGAAAGGTGCGAAGTTGTCAAATGAAGGACACCATCTTGGGTGGTCGTATGCGAAAGAAGAAATTGCGCAATCTTGAAACATTGCAGGTTGCATCAGGAGGTCTCAAGAAAAGAATCCGAGCATTAAGGTGATGCTTCTTGGTTGGCTACATTGTCTTAGTTAAGTAATCTTTTTGTTTTTTCTTGTTATGCATTGTTTTCATGTGCCTAAATAGTGTTAGTGAAGCAAATTTTCTGTTATTTACTTATGCATTGTCTTCATGTAAAGATTCAATCTATCCTGACAAGGAAAACATTGACCCCAAAGCCAATATAGGAAAGAGATTGAAGCCACTTATAAGTAGAAGCCTGGCAGCAGATATAGTACATGACAAGAAGTTTAAGGTTCTACAACGAAATGTAGTGGACCGCTTTATTTCAGAGAACTCAGTGCCTGCAAAAGAGATACAAGGCACACTTGATTCACTTGGTGTAAGCAAAAGAGGATATTCGGCTATCCAAAAGTCTGTCTCATCCATCTTTGTTAGGAAGGGTATAAAATCCAAACTTCTACCATCAGCCTCAAGTGTTTGGAAAGAGAGGCTTCAGCCTAACGAGGCACAGGGAGACTATCTTGGACAGCCCTTTCATATTAAAGCAACTTACAGTGGCCATGGAGCGAACATGGCATATGATGAGTTCAACAATATTTTTATGGACCTGCGGATACTACAGAAGAGAATGGTGGAGTTTTACAACATCACATTTGAAGAGTCACGTGGGCTATTACATTTTGTGTTAAAACTGGATGAGTGTGAGCTTGTTAAAGAGAAAAAGCTAGAGCGTGTTACTATTACTTTAATGAATAGAGCCCTCTCAAAGTGTCCCAGTGATGATCCTTTATATTTTAGTGTTCAATCGGAATCTAACATATGGTGGCTTGGTGCGTTTGAGGTAAGCGACATTCTCAAGTAAGCTCAAATGTTCAGATCTACTTAAGTCTCATTTATTTTGTGTTGCAGGTAAAGAAAGAAGATCATGAGATTCTATATTGGGTGTTAATATTCCGGAGGTGATTGATCGACAGACTAACCAAGGAGAGGTACTACGTCTAGATGGAAGGGGAGACTTTCAAGTTCAGTGGCATCTTGCAGGTTACCTTAAAACATTAAAGTGCATGTATAATTGTGGAATGGGTGCAATGGCAAAGTCACCGTGTTTGTTCTGCATGGAGCCTGCAAAGGTCATGGACCCAAAGTGGTGGAGAAAAGCTCCAACACGTCACATTGAGGATCCTGCTTTTCGACCGGTTTTGAAAATACCACTTGTGAATGTCCACATTTGTACAATGCATGCCCTTTGTAGAATTGTGGAGAAATTGGTCTACTTATACATCGGGTTTGCTTGGAAGATTAAGAACTCCGCAGAACGACAAGTAGCCCTGCAGTGCTTAGAAATGGTACTGTCGGATATGGGGCTTTATGGTGGCAATGTGAAAATCCAGCGGGATGAAAAGAGATCAACTGCTGAGAAGGATGTCCCATGCAAACCATCCATCGGTGGGGTGAAGGCACGGAGGTTTTTATCTAAGCCCCAAGGTACAAGAGATCCAAAGCTAACAAAACATGGAAAAATATATAACACATCTTATGTTAGCAAGGCAGAGTATCAGAGCTGGAAAAAGCTACATATTGCAGTCAAAGACCACGAACCAACTACTCGTAACGCGAAGGCTGAGGTTTGGCGATCAATAGACATCCTATTTTTGATGTGCGACAAAGATGACTGGTCACAAGGTGATATGAACAAGTTCAAGGAAAATCTCAACCTTCTGAAAAAATCATTCAAGACAGCATGGACAGACACCCAGATTACTCACTACATGGTATTATAATGTATTTCTTTCTCTCTTATGTGCAAATATGTGACTGTAAAACATTCTAACTAATCTGTTTTCATATCCAGCACATCATCTTCAATCATTTGCCATATTTTATACAGAAGTATGGGAACCCGGCAATATGGAATACCCAAGGGATGGAAAAGTCTCATTACATGGCGAGAAATGCTTGTTTCAGGCACACACGACATGGTGGCTCTCGAATCAAGGCTAACAGTTTGAGAGAACTATTTGAATGGTTCTATCGTAGAATCATTCATCGAATGCAGGCAAAAGAAGTCTTGGCAAATTCAGCAACAGCACAAGCCATCAGACATTTACAACAACAAAAAGCTAAAAGATCAATGGCATACAACAACTCCGGAGCTCGTGAAAGTCAACGAAGGTGGAGAGAGACAATGGTGTATGTGAATCACAAGTGGAGAAAGATACTCTGAGTGGATGACATTGTACAAAATTTATGTAATACATGATCTTATACAATTGCTACTTGAAGTGTATCAAGATTTTGTAGGTTCAATTTTGTTTTTTGGCACGTCACCCTTGTAACGAATCATGAGATGTTTGCCATACTCTAAAAGTTCATCTGGGTTTTGTCTACCAAGAGCTAGTGCCATTGCTGTGTAGGTGTAGTAATACGCTGCCCGACCACCTGTATAGCCT
>NC_140946.1:122545600-122630600 GCF_014529385.1 Adiantum capillus-veneris
TCTAGACCAAGGTGTGCGGGGATTGGACATGACTAGAGAATGTGAGGTAGTTTACAGTGTGAACAAAGAGAGAGAGAGAGAGAGAGAGAGAGAGAGAGAGAGAGAGAGAGAGAGAGAGAGAGAGAGAGAGAGGGAGAGATAAAAGACAAAGAATGCCAATAGAAGATTAAATTTGTTGTCCAGGTTATAAGATTTTTACCCTCATTATGAGTAGTGACGAGGATGTGGGGCCGTCCAACTGAAACACCTATCTCTCAACGAGGATATTATGTCCTTGTAATCAATGCAAGCATGCTGTGCGAAGGACAAGATGCGTTTCTTTGCAGCACGTTCGCGAATTCGGCGAGTTCGATCCATCAATTATAGATCGATTTTTTGCCAATTATAACTCGTCGGACTCTGACGCTGGCCAACAGGCAGCAATCTTGCAACCAAATAGACGTGTTCGCAGACGCTTTGGTCAAGCAGCATATGTGAGGCCACAAGATGTAGCCTCTGACAGCTTGGGGGATGATCATGTAGACCACATTCCCAATGAGGAAATGTTTAAGCCTGAGATTGATGAAATGATCATGGATTCAGAGAGGCTTATCTATGATGATATGAAAAGTGAAGCCGATACGCCATTGTATAATGGAGGACGTGTGTCTAGATTGAAAGCGCTCCTAGTTCTTCTCAACATGCAGACAAAGTTTGGATGGAGTGACACTAGCGTCACAACGCTTTTCAGGTGATCTATTACAATTAGTTTACTTTAATAAAACTCTAAATGTATAATGATCTGATAGATTTTTACACAATTGTACCGTATTTTTATGTTGTGTAGATTGCTCAAAGAGTACATACTACCAGCTGATAATGTGATGCCAGATTCTCGAGAGGAAGCAAGAAAGATTTTGGGAAACTTGGGGATGGATTACAATTCAATCCACGCTTGTCCTAATGACTGCATTCTTTCCAGAGGGGAATACATAGACATGGAGAAGTGTCCGAAATGTGATTCCGAGAGATATCGAGTAGATCTCCACGGAACAAAAATTTTGTAAAAGGTTTTTCGACATTTTCCTCTACTTCCTTGCATCAAGCATTTCTTTGAATGTAAGTCCATTGCCGCCCTAGCATCATGGCATGAGGAGAATAAATCTTCGGATGGTGTGCTACAGATTCCTGCAGATTGCGCAGCCTGGAAACATATAGATGGAACATTGTGGGATTTTGCCAAGGAAGCTCGAAATTTGCGCTTAGGCTTGGCTATGGATGGCGTAAATCCATTTGGTCAAAGATCAACATCTTAAAGTGTATGGCCCGTTGTCATCCTCAACTACAACATTCCTTCGTGGTTGACTATGAAGAAGGGGCACCTATGGCTAAGCTTGATTGTGCCGCGGCGATATAAAGTGAAGAATATGGATGTGTATCTTCATCCACTATTGGAAGAGCTATAACAATTCTGGATTGGCATAAAAGTGGTGGATATGAGCCGACACACAGGTCGACGGAATGCTTTGATCAGAGGCATTCTAATGTAGACCATGCATGACTATCTCGGATTAACAAAATGCTTAGGTGATTTACACTCCTCACTCAGACACTGTAAATCTTTGTTTTTCTCAAGCTGACCTATTATCATGTGTATACATGCAGCCCTTCAAACAAGCAGATACAAAGCATGTGTCCCATGTGGACCTAGACTGCATGCACGTAGGGCGTCCTCATTGAAGAAGCAAATCTACGAAGGTCATCAAGCGTATTTTCTAGGGAATCATGTGTTACGCGACAACTTTTTGGGAAGAGAGCCACCGAGGATGTCTGCACAAGCATGGTTAGAGCAGAAGGAGATGTGTGATGACGGATTGCCCCCAGGGATGAAGAGACTTTCTCTATGGTACGAGTTACCATACTGGCCCCGACTCAAGATCAATCACTTGCTCGATCCAATGCACATATTCAAGAATGTGGGTAATCTACTATGGGACCATCTGACTGGCAAGAAAGATACTTTGGGAGCCAGGGTTGTTGACCTTAGAAATGTGGATCGTATGGATCGATATTGGTCGCAAACAGCATCCGACGGATCCATAAAACTCCCTAAAGCACCATGGATTTTCAAAGGAGCCCAAGAATTCAAAGTAAAAGAGACCATTTGATCTTTGCGGACCCCCATTGGCGTAATGCACTCTCTCCAAACGTGTTTTACTAAATAAGGAAAGCTTACCGGTCTGAAGTCGCACGACTGGCATAAAATGTGTCAAGTATGTTCATAGTGAGAATTGTGTAACAAATTCATGTGTGGACTTTAATATCATTGTTGCACGTGTTTTGCAGTTTATTTTACCGGTTGCCATTGAGGGATGTTTGTCTCTTGACATCCGTAACGCAATCTACAAACTTGCGAAGTTGGTGCAATGGATCTCACAAAAGGATATCAACGTAGACTCCATACCACAATTCACCAAACTACACGCTGTGGAGGTTGTGTGCATGTCTGAGAAACATTTTTCTACTACCATACTAACCATTCAGGTGTATCTTCTTGTTCACATAGTTGATGAGGTGGAAATAGCTGGCACAGTACATTCTAGATGGATGTTCTTTTTAGAACGTTTCATGAAAATGATCAAGGGATATGTGTGTCAAAAGGCACGTCTGGAGGGTAGTATGGCAGAAGGTTGGCTGGTATCAGAGTCCCTAGTGTACATTGGAGAGTGGCTAGACGAATTTGATAAAGCCCGGGACACGCTATGGTGAACCATAGATGATGAGTGCATATCTGGGATTGTCATGTGCAATCTCGGTGTTGAGAAGAAGATGACGGAAGATCCAGAGGCTAAAATCAACCGATGTTGCATGCTTCACAATCCAGTGATGCAAAAGTGGATTTCACAATATGAGGATGCAAAGCAAGAGCGACAAAGGGCACGAATCGAGTGGAGATGGGGAAGACGACCACCAATGCACTATCTGACGGGTCTGGAGAGCCTACCAACATTCATGAGCTTAAGATGGTTGCATAACCAATTAAAAAGCGCACACCAGTGCGGTGAAGAAGTGACTGAGAAAGAGTGGGAGTACTCTCAGGGTTTCGCGACCAAGGTAAGTTTGCAATGTACGACTAGTGGCTTTCTAGATGTTTGAACGGCCACTCATAATCTTTTTTCGTTGTAGTATAAGTCATACACAGCAGCATGGTGTAAAGGTCGACATTGTAGGGTGGAATCGATCGACAAAAAGCATTTTACTCAAGATTGTGGAATCATGGCAAAATTTTAACAGTTTAGTCGACAACGGTCCTCTGATGCAGATCCTGTGGTGGCGGAGCTCACTTACTTCGGCACGCTACAAGAGATTTTGAGAATCGATTATAGGGTATTTTTTGTCGACTTGTTCGACGTGCAATGGTTCAAGATAATCATGGAGGGTCGCATTGCTACTGTACGTAGAGGAGAGTCTGGTTTTCTTGAGGTGGATTCAACTAAGAAATGGACTGACCTAAGAGACACTTTCGTACTACCCAAGCATTGTGAACAAGTAAGTATGTAAATAGTTAACATCCCATTTTTGAATTTATGTGCTTGGAAGCTCTCATGTAGGTTATGTGGCTCTGGCAGGTGATATTTTATCCTACAAAGTCTGCATCAATGTCACGCGAAAGGGAAGAGGCAAATACATTGATAATGAACAAAGAATATACAGAGTACGCAGAGTAAATAGATGAAATAAAGAGTCTGTATGGATGCAAGGTAATCATTACAAGAAGAGCATAGCTCGTTTCATAACCTCTCGACCACCCCCAAGCTATCTCAATCACACTCTCACTCTCATTCTCAATCTCAATGTTGTGCACAATCTCAATCTCAATCACACTCTCACTCTCAATCTCAATCACAATCACACTCTCAATCTCAATCTCTTGATGGCAACAACGATCATAATCGAAATCGCAACACGATTACAATGCCAATATCATGATACCCTGCATCGTCTACAAAATAGCCAAAAGAACATACACGTGCAACCAAATCAACATGGTAATCAAATTCAAAACATCATTTTGTACCATCATAAAAGAGTATAATCACTTCTAGATTGGATCAAACAAAAGAGATATTACCTGTGTATATCTGTTTGTAAGCTAGCCTGTTTGTTGCTTCTAGGTTACCTTGTTGCTGTTGGCAATTTGTTTCTGTCATAACTTCGTCAAACGAACTCAGAACATAGACTTCCAGGTACTCAAAACGACGGGAATAGGTTGGTTCTATAAGGCATCGTAAACAGAATTGTGAAAAACATCTTTCTTTGGCTGAAAACGCAACTTTTAGATCGCGACTCATAAACACCCTATTTTTGGGTCTCCACTACTTTTTCAACTTATTTTAACTCTACCCATGCATTTTAAGCTAAAACACATAAATATAAATCATTGGTATTAATAAAAATCTCAATTTTAACTACGTTTTTATAATACTGTTCATAGACAGACTATTTGTTATTCATTAACCTTTGTGAAATATGTCTATTATGTATTATTTAAAAAGAAGATAATATATTTTCTCTTTTAATATCTTAAATTCATTCATATAAGCTCTATCTAATAGACTATTCAACAATCTTTCAATTAATCATGCTAAACGAAAGATATTGCCTACTACATTCTTTTCGACTTTAAAAACTTCAAAAATTAGTCCTATTACATTCTGCCCTTATCAAAATTAACTCTTTCCTCAAAGTTGGAAAGAGGGGTTTTCAACATACAAAACATCAAATGCAATCTAAGAGGAATCTTTTACATGATAAGAAGAATCCTATTTCTAAGTTGTACATGTCTAACTCTACAATCAAATTGGTTTCTAGTGCTGCCTTCATATCTTTTCTTTAGAGCAAAATTATCTAAATAAATATATTTTGTTGGCATTCTCACAAAATTTGATATTTTAAAGAGGAATTTACAAACACACATAAGCAGTCATGATAATACAAATAATCTTTATGTAAACAAAATTTCTTCTCAAACATCTCCCTCACACAAGGACTTAGATAAGAGATAATGTTAGAGTAGAAACAATCATTATTCACTTCATATCAAAATTAATCAATCAAATCGCTATAGACCACATAAATGATATTACGTATTGGTCTTTTATTCAAGGTAATGGTAATCTTGTCTCTTTTCTAGCAAAATATTTTAGATTAAAATCATACTCACATAGTAGTTGAAATCACTGCTTCTACGTATAATTAAGTAATGGCTAAGTGAAACTATATTTTAAGCTCGGATGATCAGTCCTTAATTTAAATTTCACACCAAGTAACAAATGACGCTAATGCTTCAATTCATGAATAAGAGCTCCTACTTTCAAATCAATTCACTTCCTGTCTTCTCAACTTTCTAGACTCATAATCCCCCACAACTCTCTCCTCTTGATGTAAGACACATCCCATTTGTTCCCCGCTTGCATTACATTTTTCCACAAAATCTCATCTACGTTGAATCTGTAAGGGGTCTTAGAGTATGGTTCAGATCCTAGATATAGGTCAATCCCATGGTTTAATGATCTAGAAGGAGGCATATCGGGCGGGTCATCAGGAAAAACATCGTTGAACTCATCAAGAAGCTTTTCCACATACTCTAGATTTTCTCCCTTTTTCTTCTGTTGGTTCATCTTTTAATCTACTTACAAAAATTTTGAAGGTCTCTTACCCTTGTATAAATCCCCTTATCAATCTCATAACGAAAATTAGAATAGACTTAGAATCCCCTTTTCTTCTCTATTCGCCATTAGAAATTTATTTGTTTTCTTTTCCTCAAAATCAATCAAAATATAAATTTTCAGTCACCCAAACCATATCAATAATTACATCATGCACCCATGTGTATGATATAAAAAAAAATCGCCCTTATGATTATCATTATTCAAAGAAGAAGATAAATTGATTTATTTTTAATTAATTCTTTCATCAAACTTTTATTATCACTAAATAAGTCCACAAGTCTCTTGATTTCTCAGTTTAATTTTAGGTTTAATTTCTCAATCACATTAGAGGACAAGAATCAATGTGTACTACTCGAATCAATTAAGAAATTCAATTTGAAATCTTAATTTTATGCATGACTTTGATCATAGAAGCTTTCAAATGATGCATCAAAGACATAAAGCATCATAAAGAAGGGTTAGATGACTTACCTTTATCATCCACATCGTCAATAGTCTCCAATTCAACCATCTTGGTACATATTTACTTATCAATGACTTTGTTTGGGCATTTGAGAGTCTAGTGGCCTTTCTCTTCTTGAAACTTGATTGATCTCGCAGCTTCTCCCGCATCGTCATCGTCTTGATCATAGCTCCTCTTTCGTTTCTTCTTATTTGATCCTTCATCTCTTGGAGACGGCGATAGACCGTTTTCATGTTTAATTTCCATCTTCTCCTCCACTTTGTCTTCCTCTACCAGCTATTCTCTTTCTTTTATCCGCGTTTTCATATCCGTTAAGATCTTCATTGAGCCACCGAATAATCTCCTCTCGTTCCTTCAATCACTGCTCATATGCTTCCATCGCTACCGCAGGATTGAAACCGCTCTGATACCACTTGTGACGCGACAAGAAAGAGGCAAATACATTGATAATGAACAAAGAATATACAGAGTACGCAGAGTAAATAGATGAAATAAAGAGTCTGTATGGATACAAGGTAATCATTACAAGAAGAGCATAGCTTGTTTCATAACCTCCCGACCACCCCCGAGCTATCTCAATCACACTCTCACTCTCACTCTCAATCTCAATGTTGTGCACAATCTCAATCTCAATCACACTCTCACTCTCAATCTCAATCACAATCATACTCTCAATCTCAATCTCTTGATGGCAACAACGATCATAATCAAAATTGCAACACGATCACAATCCCAATATCATGACGCCCTGCATCGTCTACAAAATAGCCAAAAGAACATACTCGTGCAACCAAATCAACATGGTAATCAAATTCAAAACATCATTTTGTACCATCTTAAAAGAGTATAATCACTTCTTGATTGGATGAAACCAAAGAGATATTACATGTGTATATCTGTTTGTAAGCTAACCTGTTGTTGCTGCTTGTAGGTTACCTTGTTGCTGTTGGCAATTTCTTTCTGTTATAACTTGGTCAAACAAACTCAGAACATAGACTTCAAGGTACTCGAAATGACGGGAACAGGTTTGGTCTACAAGGCATTGCGACCAAAATTGTGAAAAACGTCTTTCTTTAGCTGAAAACGCAACTTTTAGATCGCGACTCATAAAAACCGTATTTTTGGGTCTCCACTACTTTTTCAACTTATTTTAACTCTACCCATGCATTTTAAGCTAAAACACATAAATATAAATCATTGGTATTAATAAAAATCTCAATTTTAACTACGTTTTTATCATACTGTTCATAGACAGACTATCTGTTATTTATTAACCTTTGTGAAATATGTCTATTATGTATTATTTAAAAAGAAGATAATATATTTTATCTTTTAATATCTTAAACTCATTCATATAAGCTCTATCTAATAGACTATTCAACAATCTTTCAAATCATGCTAAACGAAAGATATTGCCTACTACATTCTTTTCGACTTTAAGAACTTCAAAAATTAGTCCTATTACAATCAAACTGGTGGTACGTCATAGAGGTAGCCCCTCATAGTGCACGGACGTATGAAGGCTACCATGTGCCAATCACAGCGGCATCAATGGAGGAGATCGGAGAAGATGCTCAGTCAGTCGCCGTGTAGGTGGTGGCAGACAAACATCAAGATTCTACTCACTATGGGGTGCATGTAGAGGATCTACAAAATGAAACGTAGGACATCTGTTTAAACGCAGAGCTCTATATAGATATAGGAAGTTATACTGAGCTATGCGAGGATGAGAGAGAGATATCTTAAAGCCATAAATATTGTATTTGAACAATTTTGCTTTGTATTGTAAAAACTTTGGCTCTCTAAGTACCTTCCATGTTGTATAACACTCTTTTGATTTTGCGCTCACATCCTGGGAAATCCATGGCCACATGCAGTTCCACCACCTGGTTTTGCGACTGCAAGATTTGATTGTGTGCGCTCTCTCTCTCTCTCTCTCTTTTGATTGAAAATTTTGAGTTATTGACTTGCCTCTTCCATCACTCAAGTTGAATAGAAGAAGAACACGTTCTGTTGCTGCTAGCCTTTGAACATTCCAAAGCTACAAGCACCTTCAAGTTCTACGTCAAAAAAGAAAGAGATAGTTGGGATTCTTGTACGATTCTCCATTTTGAACAATTTTGCTCCGTTTTATAATATATAAATATGTGTTCACGTGGCTTTTTTGTCCATTTCTATTTATATGCGTCATTGTGTCATTGTATTTAATGGTCTTTGTGTCCACTCCAGGTACGTATGCTCTAGGTATGTTCTCACAAGTAGGGACGATGAGCACTGCACTCTGGGTGTGATGGAGACTGAAGATGCAATCGTGAAGGAAGTGATCTCTCTCTGCTCATAGATGCAGCTCGTCTCACCGCTAGATCTAATTGATTGGGTGAAAGAGACTCTAAGAAGCACTACTACTGCTTACTTAGCGTCTCTTTCACTCGATCAACTAGATTTAGTGGTGAAAGAGACGCTAAGAAGCACTACTACTGCTTCTTAGCATCTCTTTTACCCGATAACCTAGACTTAGTGGTGGGGCAAGCAACATCTATGAGCAGATACATACTTCCTTTGCGATTGCACCTTCAGTCTCCATCGCACCCGGAGCATAGTGCTTTTACAAATTCACCCTCATTCAACGAAAACTCTCTACACAGGAATCCCTCCTCCTCCTCTCTCTCTCTCTCTCTCTCTCTCTCTCTATCTATCTACTTGTCCATGTTTTCAACTCCATTCATTCAATATTAAGTTTAAATGTTCGTGTGTTTAATGCAAGTTTGGATGATGACGAGTTTCTTTCTTCTTTGTCACCCTAGCAGAGACAGTGGTACGTGGAGCGTCATCGCTCTGGTGCACCATTGCACGCTCCTACTCCACCCGCATCTCCCTCTGTTTTGGAGCATTCAGAGTGCTCCGAAGCTTCGGTGTCACCGAGACAATCTTCACACTCGTCTAGGAAACGGCGCTCTAGTTGTGGCGGTGGCGGTTGTTATGGGGATGCCGCCACCGATGCTTCGACACAGCCTCGTTTTCGACGAGTCTCTTTACCCTCTCCTTCTTTTCCCGCCCCGACACCAGCCACGGCATCGCCATCGACACTAGGTTTTGCGTGGCTGACTGCCATTCCTAGCGGCTACACACCACTAGCTACTCCTCCAGGAGTCACTCCAATGGACACTCCTCGCTTCGGGGCTCAGACTCCAGTGGAGACACTTGACGTCCGTACCCCCATCAACATGCCATTAGAGACCCTTGCCGAGACACCCAGGTTCATGCGTCAGCGGCGAGAGGGCTTGCCTTACTCCATCGACTTCAGCGGCAGAATCATCTTGGATGATGAAGGCAAGAAGGTGATTTCGCGCATGCGTGGTCTTTGCTCTCAGGTGTTTAGACACTACATACTAAACACTTGAAGTGAAGTATCAAATGATTTTAAAGACAGAGTCATCAGCATGCTTCATGACGAGTTTCCCGTTCCAACACGGGATAAGCGCTTCAATGAAGACGTGATGAAGGTTCGAATGCGCGAATACTGCAAGCACAAGCGTTCTGAAGTGCAAAAAGAAACCCATAACTAATTCTAGAGACCAAAAAGCCACAAAGAATTAACTTTTAAGAGACGCGACCAAGGCCAAAAAGGGGATGAGTTGCACTACGCCAAAGTGGGCTTGTCAAGGACTATCTTGGGAGTTTTGAGTGACTCTTGACCATGACAAATCATCCACCACCATGGTTCTCTACTCCTTTTAGAGACATGAAAAACGCTGCAATGCCGGCTACAGGGGGATTGGGAGAATACCTTGAGGAGAGGCATCCTCTAATCGACAAACTGAATGTGAGAGTCATCAAAGCCAATGAATCCATGAAGGTGCTTATAGATTATGCGCATGAGGCCATATATAGATTCACAAACGGAGATCCATATGTCTTCTACAAATGTGTAGAATCCAATGCCAGGGAGTTGACCACCCATAAGAATCTCTATGCCTTCACATATCAGATGCCCATGAAGTTCAAGTTTTGATGGTAGATAAGTATGGAATAGAGTACAAACTTGTCAATCCAATTGATTGAGAACAATATGTGTACAAGAAGACTCCGATCTCTACTTACTTTTAGTCAATAAGGATGCGAGAGCACATACCAAAGAGGATTCCACATGGATTTTATCCAAGACTAGAGGAGAGGACGAGAGACGTCTTTCCAAGAGACCACGAACTGTTTACGTTGGTGACTAAACCACAACGTTTAAGACCATATCAAGTGGCTCAATGTGTTAAGACAAAGTACAATGGGTCAGGGGATTCATACACTCATGTCTCACTCTTCAAACAAGTTTTGAGAGCTGAACAAATTGCAAATTTTCATAAATAGTATGAGGGATTTGGATTGACATTAGAAGGAACGACTTTGACGTGGTTCTAATCACTACACAGAGATGATATTCCAAACATAGTTAAACTCTTACAAGATTTTGTAGAGGATTTTTCAAAAAGGGGGATCAAAACAACATAGTGTCCCAAATCAACACTTTCAAACAAAAAGTGAACGAAAGAGTGAAGGAAGCTCTGCTTCACTTCTAACAATACATCCAGAGATGTCTTGTGAGAGAGATACTGCAAGATGAGAGATTATTAGTTCTCTTCATAGAGGGCTTGAGGAATGAAACTCTCAAAAAAGGACTTACATTTGAAAGGATGCACGACGTTTGATCAAGTCACTAGAGAAGCTCTAGATCTAGTTGAAAATTGTAAGGCTACGGAGAGGTGACTGAAGATACAAACAACCACAACTAGTGGTGCCTTATCTTCGAAGAGCGAATCAACAACAAAGAGAGATGTTCAAACTCCTTGGGAACCAATCATTGATCACGTGGTTAAGGGCGTAATTAGAAGAATAAACCAAGGCTATATCCAAAACCAGATCGTATGACAAACTCAATTGAAAAGATGTAATACTTGTGGAGGGGATCATCCCACTCCATGGTGTAGCACTCAACGGAAGCCGCAACAAATGCTAGGGTAACAACCGCATCTCCTTAATGATGGTAGAGTAGTATCAACTACACTCAGCCAATACATGTGCCACAACCTGGATACAAATATGCTCATGTTCATAGACAATCATGAGTATGGGTCAAAGAATACTATTACAAAGCAAGAACAACCATTGGCTATATCACCAGCTATCAAAGAAGAAGGTCCATGGTATTAATGTGGAGGTGATCATTGGGCACAAAGTTGTCCAAACAAGGGTCCATAAATAGAATTATTTGGATTCTGTGAACGTTGCAAGAGAGACCATCTACACGAAAACTGTGCTAAGAATCCAAACTACAAAGGCAAAGCAACAATGAATGTTGTAGGCGTGATGCCTTGTTCAAGTGGATCCGAGATAGAACCTAGATTTCCTTTAAAGGTAATGACTCGAGCTCAAGCTCAAGAATCTGCAAAAAACGCAATTGTTGAGCAGGAATCCACATTGCCTCTTCAAAGAGAAATCAAGAACATATCGGTGAGAACAGGAAGAAAATCCTAGAAAGCCAAAAGGGACATAATGAAAGCAAAAAGGCTACAAGAGAAAGCTGCATTGGAAACTAAATTGAATCAAACAAAAGAACAGCTTAGACAAGAGCAAGAAAATGACAAATTCGCAAAAGGACCTAAAGAGTCATAGACTAACTCGGGAGGTTCAATTCTGGTCGACAAAGTTTTTGAACCTTTAAATGCAATTTTGAAGGCCTATGAAGCTAGGCTACAACTCAATCAAACCCAAGAGGATAGATGGCTGACATATTCTTATCCATGGTATGAAAAAGTGAGGTTGCAAATGTGCAAGGAGCTCATCCAGAAGGCCCAAGCTCTTATGGAACCACATATTCCAGATGCTCCAAAAACGGAGGTGCTAATCCGTAAAAAACTCCAAGAACTGGAAAGTCATGGTATTGTAAATAAAGACCAAGAAGAGCCAGGAGTTGAGGCACCTTTAGATACAAGGGGAGTAGCCAATACCACAGATAGGGTGGGCTCACAAGCAGTGATGCCTATTTTGGAGGTAGAAGAACCGTGGCCACAACCCTTATGGGAATCAATCAAAAACAAAAAAGACGGTAGTTCTATTTAACAATCAGCACCTATCCCTGAGATAAACATGGATCATAAAATTCTCCCATTGGAGATATAATATCTTTATATCGGAATGTCGGGTCTATGACATCTGAAGAGAGTAAACCACGCTCTCGAAAGACTTTTCCATCTTTCATAGGAGAACTTGAAACAAAATTGGAGGTTAAAATGGTAGCTTCTTAGTGGAAAGCCACACCAAAAATGATGGATACCAAGAGCTTGCATGAATTGATGTCTTCTAATATACAATGCACACTTCATCTCTTAGAGCTACTAAAAATTAGACTGCATCTATGGGGCCAAATGGGCAAAAACGTGGAAAACATGGGGTTGAAAATCCCTTCACATGACCAACTTGCAGACAGAAACATGGATGACACCTCGCCTAAGAAACCACAGACAAATCTAGTACCAGTAAATAAGGTGGTGACTACTATGAAGGAGAAGAAGGAAACACCACCTTACCACTTGAGTACAAACAAGTAAAGACGATTTGTATATTAGATAGTGGGGCAGGAATTTCCATTGCAACCAAAGAAATATGGAAAAAATAGGGAAAGCCTACTCTTACAAAAACTCAAATGAAATTGCAATTAGTGGATGGATAGGTGGAGAGACCGATAGGAATATTATAACAAATCATTGTATCCTTGTGTGGCATAGAGTATGAGCATACCTTTGCCACAATGAATTTTGACAAGAGCAGCAACTTTGACACCATACTGGGTAGGCCATTCATGAATCAACTCAAAATGGTACAAGACTGGGGCTATGACAATATCTACTTGAGAGACAAAGAGGTCACAACAAAAATTAGTGTCAAAGATCATAGTTATAGAGATGTAGAGCAAGCCTCAGGGGAAGAACTACACTCCACAATTGAAGAGGAAAACGAGGTACCTGCTTGGCTACAACACAAAGCACATATTTGGAAGTATGGAGCTTTGGAGTGTGGAATTCTTATAAAGCAAGATTGCATACTAGAGCATTCAGTAGAAGATGAAGCGTATATTAAGGAACCGTTCCCATAGGATTTCTTTGAACCCTTTGGATGGGATCAAATACTGGCGACTCTTGATGTCTATTTAAATGAGGCAACCAACACAAAATTTTGCGATGAAGATGGCTATGAAATAACTCCCTTATTTACGATAAAGGTGTTGAAGGAAGCTAACGAGGTTTGTGAGTGTGAAAGCAGAAAAGGTGAAACAGATTGGTATGTCATGGAGCATGATGTCAAAGTGCAGACAAAGGAAGCAAACAAACCATGAGAATATGTCATCGTTGAGATACCTTAAGAGTCAACAAAAGCTGTTTCAAAGAAGTCAACTCCAAAAAAAGCACAAATGAAGGAAAAATTTTCCAAGTTCAACATCAAATGTTCAGAAAACGCAAGATTAAAAGAAGAACAGGGATAAGGAAGAAGATCTAGTGTCTCCAACATTGATCAAATTTAGCATATGCGGAGAAACATGACTCAAAATCACATGTTGAGCTGTGATAGATCCAGAAGAAACAAAGAATCTAATGACTTATGGAACGTGGATCATGATGGGAAAGCCATCAATCAAAGAGCTAGAGGAGACACTGTACACAAGTTCAAAATTTCCAAATCCTAACTATGGAGTGGCAGAAAGAGAGTCTAGTCTTGACAGAAAGCTGGAGGAACATCTTCTTTTAACAACAACCAAAAGCTTCAACAAAAACATCATCAAAAGCCCCAAAAGCACCTCAAGTCAATGCATAGATGGAGCAACCAAGCATAGCAAAAAAAGGTAAAGCTAAGGTAAAATTTGAAGCATATCAACTTTGCAATACGACTTTATCTTCAACGAGTCTACATCAAACATCCAACAAAGCTTCTACATCAAGATCCAAACCATCAACAATGCAATGCAGACCGAAACAGAAAGTCTATCAACCAAAGTTTCCATCACCAAAAGTCATCCAAAAGAAGTCGAAGAATGTCAACCAAGTGCTAGTATCCAAAGAGCACATCCAAGTCAAAGATCCAATTTGGATACATGAAACACAATTTCAACATCAACAACAAGAGGTGACAGGGTGCGTAGCATCAAACGAGTCAATCACTGTTCAAGGCTACTTCCAAGGAAATGCTAATGTTTGGGCCAAAAAGCCTAAAGCAGCAGCTTGGATCTACTCGCCTCCACCAAAGACTTCTACAAAGAGCAAGACGAGCTATAAACGCAAGGCAAACAACTCAATCAGGAGAAAGAACTACCACAAAAGGCAAAAGCAAACATCCAAGCAACAAACAATGCGACATGTTTAGATACCAAAGTCAGGACTCTGTGATGCTACCCAACAAAAACAGGTGAAGCAGCAGATGATTCCAGTGAAGCTACTGAAAGCACAAGGATTTTATGAAGGTAACACTCAAATATGGTTACCAAAAAATATAGATCAATTTGGAACAACCAATAGAATTCATGTAGCACAAGCTTCTACCCAAGGGAAATTAATGATAACCAACAATCAACAGAAGACAAATGCAACCAAGGCTGCTATAATCTCTAGATGGATACCTTGTCATCAACTCCAAAATCAAGGCTTATACAAGGAAGACAATCATTTATGGGCACCGAAGCCTAGTGTCCATCAAATTATAGAAGAAGGTAAAATGCCAAAGACGGTGACACAAGGACCAAAAACAAGATGGGTTCCGAAATTCTTGTGGAAACTCAATCCCAAAGAGTTTCTATATGGTCTAAGTCTCTTAGTTATTCTAGGTAGTGCTCAAGCTGGAAGAGTTGAGAATAATTACGTTGTGTCGCTCATGCTGGTAGAGGTGAGCATAAGAATCGAAGTTGTTGTCGTATAGTGGTAAGTGAAGGAATAAGTCCAAAAGACACTCATTCGCTAAGCATAGTGAGGTATGAGTGGAGAAGCTTCTACATCAAAAACCCTTCTGGAAATGTGGAAGCTATTGAGACATCCGTTGATGTCACACGAGCTACATTTGTTCCTTGAAGCACCCATCATCTCCATCTCTTACACTGCATGCTTTTGTTCGACAAATTTTTATATGCATATAGAGTGTCACATAATTGGCACTTGCATTAGGCACTCCCTTTGTTTCTCCCAAGCACTCACCTTGTATGACACGTACTTCAAGTCCAAATGCTTAATTCCAATAAGAGCATATACCAAAGGCACTATTTCCCACCAAGTTTTTCCCCTTTGGTCATCCAGGTTTTAGACCCTAATCTAGAAACCATCATCATCAACTTCTTGTATATATTCCTTCTACATCAACAATAAAAAAATGGCTACCCAAATCAATCGGCAAGTCAAAGAATGGTATATAATGACAAGCAATGACAAATTCCGAAGAGAGTCATCAACAACAATCAAAATCTCCATCAAACAATGGCAAGTCAAAGAATAGCCTATAATGACAAGCAATGACAAATTCCGCAAGAGAGTCATCAACAACAATCAAAAGTAGCTCACATAGTGCTTCAACATTGGTGACCTATTGCAGACAACTCAAATTGCAGTGGATATGGAAAGCAAACCCATCATAAAGTCCATTCCACAAAGAGGCTGAGTTCTACAAATTCAAAAACATGAAAATCCCTCTTCATGGTGGCCAAAACTGGCAACAAAGAGAAGACTATGCAATGAGAAGGAAAGTTGTCTCGATATTCAAAGATCAAGTCACGTATCAACAACTTGACATATATGAATCACTCAAGGAAGGGGGGAGTGTCTCAACGCCAGAGCTCTTTCGAAGCTAAAGGACAACCTTGAAGGAAAAGATTCAACGAGCAATGGAAAGACAAAGAATTTCATACAAAGACAATGGACAAACAATGATAACTTAAGCAAAAAAGCCCCCAACAACAAAATATAAGGAATTCCATAGTGCTGAAGCTAGTGAACTATTACAAGTCAAGGACAAAGACAAAAATATCAAAAGAACTCTTCATGGCAGATATGAATCACTCAAGGAAGGGGAGAGCGTTGTCGTGCTGTGACACGTACATAGTGGGAACGCATGCTACAAGAGTTATCTTGTAATTTTTTAGATACATACTTATCTTTCCTATAATGTACATATGCATATTTAAGTATAATAATAAGCCTTCTATCTCATCCTATTATTTTTCTCAAGGGTAACCTATTCTTACTTTACCATCAGAAAATACTATGGGAAAAGCATCAATAGCTCCGCCTCTTTAACTTGGGGCAAAAAGCATTGATTCTTTATTTCTACTATCTCATTATCATCTCACACCCTAGCTAGATCCTATATCTAGGGTAAAGTCCAATATATATATATTCTATGTATTTTTTATACTTTTCTTATATTTCTTGTTAAATAGCTACTAGGAGGGAATCAAATCCTAGTGGGACACTAGGTGGCATGATTTCAAAGATACACTTATTTTAGTGCATTATTGCAAGCATGATTACACAACCTTGTCAAGGAGCAATGTCATGCTTTCATATGGCATGAGGTGTCCTTTGGAATTAAATGAAAGTCTAAGCTAAGGGGACCACGGGAAGACTTTTGCTGCCAAAAATGGACCCTATTTTGATGAATTTTTTACACAAGGTTCCAATCTGAATTGGAAAATGATTTTAAAATGAAAATCGTAGCTTATGAGCTGAAGTTTCTGCCCATATTTTTACTTTTTTATTTGGAGCCACGGTTGAGGAGATATGAACAAAATACTGGACCCCAGTCTGCCCACATCATGCAGGGACACCACATCTCTCACAAGCAATTCGATGCAATGGTTGGATCACTATAAGCAATAAGTTTAAACAAGTAATTGTTGATAATAGTTTAATTTGGTTTGGGCTTATGTAGAGTCAAAGTGATCAAATGTACGTGCCTATGGACAATGAGGAGAATGAGGAGGATAAAATAGAAAAATATTTGTCCAAACTTTTGTAAAGTCCCAATGTGGTACAATGTATTTCTTTCAAACCACTACCACAATTTGAGCCGCGTAATTTTTTCTCTCTCCATTCTCCTTTGTTTTTTTGTGGCAATGCTAGCAGTTATAGACTACTCCTCTTACAGTGAAACATATCCTTCACAAACATGCTTCACATGTGCTTCAAGAGGTTGTAAAGAAGAAACCATATCATATTTCTACAAACAAAGCAAATTTGCAAAATTCAAATGCCTAAAACATGCATGTCAAAGTTTCACATCTAAAACATCCTTGGAATCCACAACTGTGGTTGCAAATTTTACCCACACTTGTCATACAAAGTGAGCTATACATCCCACATAAAAAATCCAGATGCAGTTATTTCATCACCAAAATTGAGATCATAAACTATACACCTGTCATCCACAAATTTCACGCAAGACCAAGTCTAGCAAGTGCAGATACAAAAAAGGTTCTTTTTTATCCCAGGTACATAAAGTGCATCAACAAGTGTGAAAGCTACCATTCGAAATAGTTAGCACAATCTTTCGAACCCCCTTGAACAGATAAGATGCATTGTTGGTACAAGTGACCATATTTTCATGAGCGACAACAGAGAGAGAGGTATACAAGTCATGATAAGAGGTAAGGTGCTTTGTAGAACCACTATTAACGCACCACACATGTGAATCTTTAGCAACTAGCATACATTCCCCATACATGCATCATGGACAAGAGGATCATAAATGAATTTTTCACTAAATTCCCACTCTGCATATACATTAGCATCCCAATCTCCTTTCACAAAATATTCCACATTATTTCCACTTGTAGTGGAACTAGCCTCTTTCACCTTGGCTTCTTTGGCCTTCATTGCTCGATCAAGTGATCATTAGATTTGCAACAATGGCAATGCAATATTCTTCTTGACATTTTCACAAGAATTCTCAACCAAGGTGCTGCCAATAGAAGCACTAGAGAGAAGTGATTTACCACTCGCTGAAGAACCATGAGAAGTGTCTACGTTGTTGTTATCACCTTTTCTTTGAGCAACAATAAAATCATGTTCAATTGCATGATCTTTAGCCTTGTTCTTTCTTAAAAGTGACTCTTGCAATAGCTCTGCTCATAATTCATCAAATTTGGCAACATTAGGATTTCCTTGGGTCATATGTCTCCAAGTACTAACAAAAGTCTAGTAAGAATTTGGCAATGCATCAAGAACAATCTACACGAGTAAATTCTAAAAAATAATCACTTTGCCTACAAAAAAACGTTGCTCATTGATATCCTCGATACCAACAAGGAAAGTGTTCAATTCATCTTTCTCGTGCACAACTTTTCATTCCAACTCTTTACGTACCTGTTTTACTTATTTAGTTGAGTGAATGCGAGGAGTAATAGTGTGCTTCACAGATAACGCAATCAATGTGTGAGCTTGTGCATCTCTAGAATCCCAACAAGACAAAGTAGCTCTAGAAACAATATTCCTACCACCAAAATCTCTCCAGAGGGGTCCACTTAATAATTGCGTGACTATCTGTGACTGCAGTAGAAGGGGTTATTTATTTTATTTTTTTCTCACATTTCCACATAAAAAAGGGTATTCTAAAATGAAACTGGGGAAAAAATACAGATTGAATAGGAAAAGGGTGTATTTTATTTGTCAAAAATTCACCGATAAGGAGTTTTGAAAATAGTTCTTCAATGCAAACAATATACACAATTTTTACATAGTGACCCCCCGAGAAAAATCTACAACATTCCCTACACAACATTCTAGACACCCTTTGACACAAGAACATGTTGCATCATGTAAGCCTAATTGGGTAATTTTCTCCAACCAATTTTTCATCGATAGCGAGCAGCTTGAATGTATCTGTGTTGTTGTCAACCATGGTGAGTGACTACACTTGATGTGAAAATTACCTGAAAAGAGAAGAAACAAAGTGGGATAGGTGTGCTATATAGAACAACCTAAAGAAGCCTATAAGGGACCTATTATGTAGAAAATTGCATAGAGAGAAATTATGCACAAAAGGACAAAATTTCTTGTGCAATACTATCTATAGTAAAAATGAAGGCTGAAATAATCCCGAATCAAAATCATAATTTTTCAACCTACTTGCACTCACCAAAGCTCACCCAAATCAAAGAAAGTGAGCATGCTTGTGTTGACAACATTGATGACTATGCTAGAGAGGGTACAACCTACTCTTATACCAATTCTTGGAAATAAGATTGCAAGGAAACACACACACCTTAGAAGAGAAAGAAACTCAAGGCACACAAAAGAGATTATGTTTCTTAGTGCACAATGGAAAGATAATTTAGCCCTAGAATGATGGGCTTATATACAATGCACGGGGGAGAAACCTTGTAGTGAGGGAAGAAATTTTCCAGTGGTCCTTAATGTGTTCACACACATTAGTAGCACATACATATGGCTCATATATGCTAATAGCACCGTGAGTAATGCGTTCACACACATTACTAGCACATACATATGGCTCATATATGGTAATACCACCATGGGTCTAAGCTACACTTTTATGTTCAAGTTTACTTTGCCCAAGGATGGTTTAATTTATAATGAATTGGAGTGGAAAGGGACGCAAGGAAGGGATTTTATATTTGCGAGATTTTGCTTTCAAGATTTTTCTATTGAAACATTTTTTCCAAGCTTTTGAACGCTCGCATTACAATAATGATTTCTTAACATGTCATTGTGATAAGAGAAAAGTCTATACTTGATAGTACATTCCTTAATTCACCAAATTATTATAAGTGACATGCATGCAAGTCTATGCTTGAGGGAATGGAAACTTAAGCACTCTCTTATTATAGTAAAATGTATCTTTCAAAAAGCACCATTTGTAGTTCATTTTGAGTAAATTTTAACCTAATAAATTATCTCATGTAGGCATAGAGATCACCCTACCAAATCAACTCAAGAATCCTCAAAACCAAACTATACTCCAAGTGCCACTGTGTCATGCATCTTATAGTACACAATCACCAAAAGACCATGTCCACAATACGTGGCCACCATGTACATAAAACACATAAATCAAATATTAAAGGTAATGTGTAGAGAGAGAAACCTACCAAATCAACTCAAGAATGCTCAAAATCAAACTACATTCCAAGTGCTATCGTGTCATGCATCTCATACTACACAATCATCAAAATGCCTTGTTCAAATCATATGGACACCAAGTGTTGAGAGAGAAGGAGAGAGCACAGAAGTAGAACCCCAAAGTGTGTAGAATACACACATGAGATGATGTATATATAGAGGGGACCTGGGTGCCATATATAGAGAAGCCATATATTGAGTAGCTTCACATATAAGCTCAACACCCCCGCTCAAATAAGGGTCCCTAACTGTGGATGAAAAACCCTTGGGGGATCAAGGGAAAAACCCACAGCTCTATATACACCCATCGTTATATTATAAAAATCATTGAATATACAAATGTTTACGAGGAGCTACATCACTCCTTTTACAATGAATGTTTTATGAGGAGTTACATTACTCCTATCAAATACAATAATGAATACAAAGGTTCAATAAAGAGGTGTAAAAGCTATCGATTAGCTTGTAATCAAAAGTGTCTCCGTGAATCTGCTGTGTAGCTTGTCATCAATATCGCATCACCAAACATGTCTTCATGTTGTCATCAATATGGCATCACCAAACATATCTTCATAAATCTTTTATTGTCACCAAGTTTGTCTTCATAAAATCAATTCTTTGATCAATCCTACATAGATCATAGACTCCAAAAAAAAACATGTCATGAAAATTATTAGCATCGTTAATGAAATAATTACGTTCACAATGCCATAAGAGATGGTTCGCGACGCCACTCTTTTGACGACATATATACGCACGACAACATATGGTACATAAAGTATAAACGTAAAAGTACAAAATATGTGATTACGTGATACAAATGATATGTGTATATACTACATAAAACAACATTTATCAATGTAGTGATCAATGAATACCATCAAAGTATTAACAAAATATCATCATTATGTCAATAAAAATGAATAAATGATCATGGTATCAACGAAAAGCATCATGATATCACCGAGAATAATCATTGTATCAACGAAACAACATCATGGCATCACCGAGAATAACCATGGTATCAACGAAATATCATCATGGCATCACCGAGAATAACCATGGTATCAACGAAACAACATCATGGTATCACCGAGAATAACCATGGTATCAACAAAACATCATCATGGTATCAATAAAAATCACCATGGAATCAACGAAATATCATCATGGAATCACCGAGAATAACCATGGTATCAACGAAATATCACCATGACCAAAGTATTAACAAAACATCATCATGGTACCATCAAAATCACTATGGTATCAATGAGAAATTATCAATAAAACGACGTAAACTATATCTGTAAAAGAATAATTATACGAGAATCAATGAACGAGTATATCATATAACAAAAGATCATGTACCAACAGTAGCTCGATAGAATTTGGACGATCATCAACGGCTCGACTGAATCGGAACGATGTGTAACTGGCTTCTACAGCAAAGTTACGTCAGTAACAAATATATGATTGATGAAGAAAAATATAATTGAGAAGTTTCCAATTATGAGAAAAATCAAAAGCAAAAAGTAAAATTTTGATTTTCAAACATATTCGTAGTCTGAGACGATAACCCAAAATTGGTGCAGAATTTAGAGAAACTTTCTTCTGCAAAGTTATAGACCACATCGATTCCAATCCCCATAGCGGATAGTTTCTTTTGCAAAGTTGTAGAACACATCGATTCCGGTCTCTCACGCGGGTAGTTTCTGCAAAATCGTTTTCAATAAGCAAAAAAATAAAAAACAAAAAACGGAAATTGCTTTTTAGGTATGTACGCAGTCCGCGAACGATAACTCAAAATCGGTGCATAATTTGAAAACACTTTCTTCTGCAAAGTTCTAGACCACATCGATCCCGGTCTTTTTCGAGAGTAGTTTCTGCAAAATCGTTTTCAATAAGCACAAAAATAAAAAACAAAAAGCGAAAATTTCTTTTCAGGTATGTACGCAGTCCGCGAACGATAACTCAAAATCGGTGCAGAATTTGAAAACACTTCCTTCTGCAAAGTTGTAGACCACATCGATTCCGGTCTCCATGGCGAGTAGTTTCTGCAAAATCGTTTTCAAATAGCAGAAAAATCAAAATCAAAAAGTGGAAGTTGCTTTTCAGGTATGTACGCAGTCCGCGAACGATAACTCAAAATTAGTGCAGAATTTGAAAACACTTCCTTCTGCAAAGTTGTAGGCCACATCGATTCCGGTTTCTTGAGCGGGTAGTTTCTGTAAAATCGTTTCTAATTAGCAGAAAAATCAAAAACAAAAAGCGGAAGTTGCTTTTCAGGTATGTACGCAGTCAGCGAACGATAACTCAAAATCGGTGCAGAATTTGAAAACACTTCCTTCTGCAAAGTTGTAGACCACATCGATTCCGATCCCTAGCGCAAGTAGTTTCTGCAAAATCTGTTTTGATCAGGAGAAAAATCGAAAACAAAAAACGTACTGCTCTGATACCATGTTGAGAGAGAAGGAGAGAGCACAGAAGTAGAACCCCAAAGTGTGTAGAATACACACATGAGATGATGTATATATAGAGGGGACCTGGGTGCCATATATAGAGAAGCCATATATTGAGTAGCTTCACATATAAGCTCAACACCAAGTACATAAAACACATAAATTATAACATCAAATTGCAATGTCTAGAGAGAATCTCCAAAAGAAACATGCCCCCCTACATCAACATATCACTAGTCCATATGCCATGTTGGACAAACATCTTTCATAGAGCACATCATCTAGCTCTAGACACGTGCAATGTCTCATGTCCTCCACACAAGCTCAACCCATACCACCACACCCTTAAATAAATCCAAAACATAGTTGTAAGGTTTATTAAATGTAGCCAACAACCACTTGACCATATAAAAATGTCAATTAAGAACATATTACAAACACATATGTACTACAACATTGACTAATGTCATACATCATACTACTGTTGTGGAAAGAACCACTATGAGAGATCGTGGTGTTTACCACGGGCCATTACCGCAAAACAAGAGAGAGGAATTCAAAATGAGGAGAGAGAATCCTTTTGATGCTGAAGCAGCACTTTACCGCAAATATTACCGCGTAAATTTCCGCGATTATTGCCACTCACATTACCGCTAAGACAAGCTGGACCCCCTTCCCCCTCCCCCTCCCGCGGGTTTCCATTTAAATCCAATACAACTCCTACACTCTCCAGAATGCTTGCTCACTTCACTTAATCTCTCTTTCACTCTAAAAATTCTATACATAAATCATTGAACTCACAACAAAACCATTACAAATACTATTCATAAGCACATAACGAAACATTTGCAAATTAATCATATACTACACCAAATGAAAGAATGGAGAGTTTTATTAATCCTCATCTTGTATAAGATCTCTACAAGCACTAGGATCCATATTTAGACCCATAGTATTCAAATCAATAAACAAATGTAGAGATTCTTCCTCCTCTCCATCACCTCTTGTAGAATCATCATCGCTTTCTCCCTCTTCCTCCTCCTCAAGATGACTATTTGCAAGGCTTGGCTGACCTTCTTCAACTTCTACTACATCTTCCTCTGCATCTTGTGGTGATGGTATGATGGGATCAATTACTGGCTCAATGTCCGTCTTTGCAAAGATAGATCTACCCCGCGGCGTGACTGGAATGACATACCAAAGTCTGATATATACATGGCACATAAAAGACCTGTACGTCACACACTAAGAATAAGCTGATATACATAACTTAAATTTTTAATTTAAGTTAATTGCACATAGCCTAAATTACCTGCTCGCAACTACTAGGATACACCAAGTTGTCAGTTTTTCCCCGATGGAATTGGGTGGAATCCACCATAATGAGCCCATTTTCATGTCTTTTGACCTCACCCGCAAACCATCGACACTCAAAGAGGAATTTGTGAAAAGATCTGAAATCCACTTTGATTATTCTCTCTATAGTACCACAATATCTGACCTCATCTGTTGTTGTGTCAAAGTTTCCCATCATGCCACAATCATTAGTGGTCCGACGCTCATCTATCGTGCGGGTGCAAAAATGTCGGCCTTCGGACCAAATGGAGTTGAAAATGAGACCCTACAATCACAATTCATAAGAGGTTACATTGCATTTCATTAAGTGATTTGCATACATGCATACATAACATATACACACTCAGCTTGCGCAAGCATCCTCACGCATACTCCCATTCTGTAGGGCTTATTTGTTCTCCTTGTGCTTTGGCATTGGTCATGGCATTATGGATCCACTCTACTTGAATCAAGTCAGTATATTTTGCAAGCTCTTTAGGAAAAGGAGGTGCACGTCTACCTCCATGGGACCTCTTCCATGCATCTCTATCCCTTTCTCTAGCTGCGCGGGCTTCCAAGTACATATTGACCCATTGGGTCATGATAGTGGCATTGAGTAAAGAGTAGTGGTTGACTATGGCATGAAACTCTCTATCCATGACCAAGAGTGATCCTTTTCCACTGAGAATGGTTGAGTGCTTCCTAGGATCCTCTTCTTCACTCCACAGATGAGGCAATGATGGATCCACTGTGATGAGATACTGTGAGACATACACAAATGCCTCTTGCACCACCCAACCTTCTACCATGCTCGCCTGAAAACATTAAAACCACATATTTTTATTAGTAACTCCATAGCGTATACATGCTATCTATATTGTATTTACTTTGCATACCTCCGGTTGTGACCTCAATCTAACAAAATCCTTTAGAGTCTTCAAGAATCTCTCCAAGAAGAACATCCATCTAGAGTGAACCACCCCACAAAGGGAAATCTCCTCCACAAGGTGAAGCAATAGGTGTATTTGGCTAACAAGGATTGTACGTGGGAATGCTTCCTCAATAGCACACACTGCCTCTACTACGAGCTGATGGGCTACTGGTATGTCTTCTACTTCTATCTCCTTGGAGCTCACAAATCTACAGGGCAAACGTTATATAGTAGATGAAAAAAAATTCCAAAGTTCATGCATGCACAACATGATATAGTACTTGAAAAAAACCCATTACCTCACAATCTCACCCACTTTGAATATTGCAGCCTTCACCTTAGTGTACCCATGACCACTAATAGTTATGGGAAGTACAAACTACAAGCAATAAAACATCTTAGTGAATGTCAACCTATATAAGGATACATAGACACCACAAACTTTTCTACTCTTACCTGAAGGATTTTATGCCAATCATGGGATTTCAATCCATACAATTGAGTGGAGCCACCCTTTTTGGTTTTTGTGAAAGAACCTTTGAGTGACCGCATATAGCCCGTTGGAGTTCTGATGGATGCAATAAATTTTTTTGTCTGCTCTTGGTCTGCCTTTGAAATTATCCATGGTGCTTTTGGGAGAATCATCTTTCCCGGCTCCCCCATGCGGGGCGTGGCTGAAGCGGGGAGACGTCTAATGGCTCTCAAATCTTCCCTAGAACCCAATGAATCGTTCTTGCCAATTATGTGATCCCATATAGCTTGCCCAACATTTTTGAATGCATGCATAGGGTCCAATAAGTGCTGAATTTTCAACGAAGCCCAATAGGGGAGCGACAAGAAGATTGAGTACCTCGACATACCCTTTGGCAACCCATTGGGAGGCGGTGAGGTACCACGATGCTCCTCCCAATGCTTCGCCCAATCAGCCATGTTCCAATGGAACGGCTCCATTCCATTGACAGGGGAGCATATCTACGATGTGAAGGAGGTAGGAAGCGATGGTTGTTGGCATAGATCACCTTCCCAAGAAGAGGAGGTCTCTCTGTCACAAGGGAAGGGCCACAAGTGGGACACGTACTATGTCCAGATGTTGCCAATCCTGCCAAGAGGTAAACAAACGTTACACATGAGACGATAAACCTAAAGCAAAGAGTAAAATTAACATGTACATACTTACCAGATACCTCTCCAAATCCTGGGTAATCATGCATGGTCCACATGAGGATGCACTTGATGACGGCTTTGCGGTCTCGTGGTGGCCGTGAAATTTCAATTGCATCTATGCCTCTCCATAGTTCTTGAAGCTCATCAATAAGAGGCTGCAGATATACATCCATGTTTTTTACCTTGTGCTTTCCTGGAATGAGAAGTGATAGTAAAATGTTTCCCTTTTTTGTTGCCTCCCAAGGTGGAATATTGTAGTTTACAACAACCACCGGCCAAGTGCTCCATGAAGTAGAGCGGTGCCCAAATGGATTCACTCCATCACTAGCTAACCCAATCCTCAAGTGATGAGGCTCATCCCTGAACTCTGGCCATGTGTCCTCTTTGTGCTTCCACGCTGGTGAGTTAGCTGGCACTCTCATAATACCATCTGTGGAGCGATTTTTTGCATGCCAACTCAAAAGCTCGCTCATACCCTTCGATGTAAACATGTGTTGGATGCGAGGGATGAGTGGAAAATGCCTCAAAACTTTACGTGGAATTCTGTTGCTCTGCATTCCTTCTTTGAACCTAGGCTCCCCGCACGATGGACATGTGTCACAATTGGCATGCTCATTAGGAAAGAGCACACAATCGTTCACACAAGCATGAATGCGATCATAATCCATCCCTAATGTAGTCACCACTTTGCGGGCTTTTTGTCTGTTCTCTGGCATGTGATTGCCAGCTGGAAGCATCTTTCCTAGCAATCTATCATAAGAAGAAAGTACATTAGAAGCTAATTTATGCACTCCACAAGCATCCTTCACAATATGTATACATACCTCAAAAGTGCGTCGACACTAGCATTGCTCCATCCAAACATCGCCTGAAGGTTAAGGACTTCGAGAGATGCCCTTAAAATGGAGTAAGAGCATCTATCATATAGTGCGGTGTGTGCCGAATCGAGTAGCTCACTCCTCGTTCGCTCAGAAGCTTCTTCGCATGCACACTCTGGTTCATGCTCCTCCTCTCGTGCAAAGAGATCCTCAACCATTCTATGCAAATGGTCGTCTTCTGCATCCACGTAAGGAGATGGGATGTGGTCACTCGGATAAGAGGGAGCAGCAGTACTTGGCTGATTTGATGTGCTTCCTCCCTCTCTAATGGATTCTTGGCGCATGCGCTCTTCCACCCTCCTCCACCAACCACACGCCAATGAGGGGTGATGTCAATAGCCGCTACAATTCGTGGATCGTTTGTTTCCATCCATGCACGCTTGCGAGGATCGTCCCATAGTCCATAATCTTCTACATGGCTCAAGCATATCCATCGAAGTCCAGTAATGGCGCATTTGCACCGCACGCATGGGCATGGTAATCGCTCGGCCAACCACCATGATCTATCCGGTTCAGTGGACGGGCCAAAATCATCCCAAGCAACCTACATTAATAAATTATATATACTAATTAAAATCAAATTAACAAAGAATGTTAATAAAATAGTAGGAAAAAGTAAAATTTAAACATTAAACTTTTAGGTAAAAATGTCATTTTCAAAGTACTAGGAATACTTTCATTTTATATATATTTTATAAAAAACATAGTACCAATAGATTTTGAGGATCAATAGTAATAATGTCAGAACGTGGCCATCTGTTTATATGGCCCGAATTTGCGCCGCGGTAATAGACGCGGTAATAATTGTGGTAAGCCACGCGGTAATACTCGCGGTAATAGGAGCGGAAAATCAAATTTCAAACTTTTTTATAAATAGGGGCACCCGCATGCCCCACGAAGATCAAAGCCCTAAAATTCGAATCTCATCGTCTTCTCCACAGAAACAGAGAGCGCGAACCTCACAACCTTGAGCTCTTCCTCCATCTCTACTCTTCTACTCTCCAACATCTCTACTCTTCCACTCTCCTACCCTCTCCCAACAAGCGCTTCAATTCCATGTAAGTTCTGTTGTTATGTTTTTTGAGTTTTTCACATGCATACACACACACCCATACACACACACGCATACACACATGCATACACTCATACACACGCATGTACACACATGCATACACATGCATACACACACACACACACACTAATTACACACACTAATTAGTGCACGTGTACGTTCTTTACACACTAATTACACACATTAATTAGTGCATGTGTTCTTTACACACACTAATTTGTGTGTGCATTATTCTAATGCACACACTAATTAGTGTAAGTAAAGACACACCAAAACTTAAATTTGTTAATTATTAGTTACTTGCAAAACCTAAACTTGTTAGATTGTACAAATTTGTTAAATTTATTACTTGCATAACCCAATATGTTATATTTGGGATTGGCCATGCACACACTAATTAGTGTGTGTTAACACACACTAATTAGTGTGTGATTAGTGTGTGCATTGGCCAATGTGATTGGTCAATGCACACACTAATTAGTGTGTGATTAGTGTGTGCATTCGTCAATAGGATTGGACAATTCACACACTAATTAGTGCTCATTAACACACACTAATTTGTGTGTGATTAGTGTGTGCATTGGCCAATGTGATTGGTAATTGATGCATGGTTTTTAGGACCCCTTCTGAAGATGCAATAAAGGCACAGTCAGTTGTTGGGGAGATGAGGATACTCTAGTCCAAGGGATCTCGAAAGAGAAGAAAAATCTACTTCACAAGCACCAAAGAGTAAAAAGTGCCATGGACAGAAGATACGTCGGAACGAGCTCTTATGTATGCCTACAACCTATATCTTACACAATAGCCCATTCTAGGTGTGAATTTCTAGTGAAATTTACACGAGGATGTTCGTGTGGACTCACAGCACAGCATACTCCGTTTTCACTTTTTTACTGACACTAAATATTTTTTACCTACAGTAAATATTTTTCACCTACATGGTAAATACAAATCACTTTTTACCTACAGTAACTTTTTTTACCCATGGTAAATATTTTTTACTGCACCATAAGTATTTGGTAGGTAACAATTCATTGTTACTAGAAGTAGTGATTGGGCATCAACGATGTAGTTACAGGAGGAGAAAAGGAGAAAATCTTATGGTAAAGGTGAGTCAACAGGGATAAAGACTTTTGAGCTGAAAAGAGACATGCTGATTTTTTCAAAGAACACATGTCAAAAGAAGCCATGGTTGAGGATTTTTTGAGAATTTGATATTCAGGAGGACCCCCGCAGGTCCCCCCCTGACATGTGCAGAACCTCCAGTTTCAACAGCCACCTTACCTGCTCTTAAATGCTGGTCAAGGCCTTATCCCCATGTGTCACAATCAGAAAAATCAGCATTTACCCTCCCCTCTCACATCACTCTAGAGAATATCTTGATGGTGACATATCAGGTGACCTCAATCTGTTGACCACCCTAAGCAAAAAGTAACCCCAATCAACGGATTTAAGCATGTTTATCCCTAATCCTAAACCCTCTCAGAAACCTATATAAGGAGGCCTTCTCTCACTCAAAACCAACACACTTCACCCCCTTCACCAAGCAATGAAGCTATGACGACATTGCTCACAACGAGGAGCTATGGATGGAGCTCTACTCTCTCTCCCTCTCTCTCTCTCCCTCTAGTATGGTACATTACTAGCCCTAAAACCTAAATAAGGAGTCTTCTCTCATGCTCCATGGCCACCATCTTCGCCATCATTCTCTAAGGTATTGATGTGTTGCTAGTAGGATCATACCTACTTGTTGGGTTGATTGTTTTTGACAAGGGATTATGCCATCCTTGGCTTGCTTCTCTATATGCTTGTTATGTATGATCAGATGCCGTTGTATTGTTAAGCTGATGTCTGGTGTATATATATGCTACATAAGGTCCCTAAGCTTCGTTTCTATGTGTTTTGCCATATTTTTTGATGCCATCATAATGCCAGAAGTCTCACTTGCCTATGTGCACTATGTGTGAGGTCCCTAAACCTCTTAATTTAGGGTGGTGCCCCCTTTGTTTTGTTCTTTGCTTGTTTGCATGAGGCGTGGTTTGTGGAGTGTGCACGAGTACAGAGGCCACCTGATTGCACTGCTCTTTTTCCCGCTATCATTTTGGTGCCCCCACGGAGGAGGGCTACACAGACCTTCAGTCCACAAGCAATGAAGATGTGTAATCTACAACATGGACGAATGACGTAAGGAGTTTGCAAATTGGAGAACAGAAGAGGAGAAGGCTTTAGAGGCCTTAAAAGCTTTCATCCAGGTCTTGTTACCAGGTTGTAGTGTCATTGAAATTCAAGAAGTAAGTTCTTCTACATGCCTTGTTCGTGATCGTCGCCAACGAAGGAGAGTGAGAAGAAGAGCTTGATATACCTCTCCTCTCAACCTATGAGTGCTCCAGAAACCTCCGACGCACACGAGCTTGAAATATTCTACATCAACATACACGAAGGTACCGTGACACACATTATGGGAAGAGAAAGCATCACCAGACCTCTCTTTCCTGAGGAGCCGACTAAGAGGAGGAAGATCACCTCTACACCTAAGTGGCCCAAGGCCGTAGCGCGTGCTCAAGCGTAAGGTAACATTTGTCTTAATCTCATTAATAAGGGATTACATGACCACTACAGGCAAGAAAAAAGCTAGTGAGCAACCAACTTCAACCTCCAACTTGCAACCATGACTCTCACCCCTAAATCCTCCTGAAGCAAAGAGGCGAAGGCTTGCCTACAAGATTGTTGCCCGTCTGCGAGTGCTCCCAGTGCACTTTGTGAATCCACACACCACCAATCCCAAGCCAACCTCCTGTCCGCGTGAAGATCACTTTGGATATTGTCCAAAGTGCTTTGGAGACCGGGTGAAAAGCCTCCCTGCCCTACCTTTGCTGCTAATTTTCAAGAAGTTATCCCAATCTAAGGAAACTATCTTAGTTGATGACGTGCTGCACATTAATGGTGTCACTTTCATTCGTCATGCTGATTATGGTAATAGCATCCAATTGTTGCTTGCTAAAAGGCTCAGCATTGTACAAAGTGTTGCCATCACGCCTTACGTCTTCACAGATGCATCAGGAAGAGTCGAAGTGATCCGAGGTGCTGACCTTCTGTGGCTGATCAGGCTCATTGGTCCCAATGTGGTGCAACTAAGCTAAGCTCTTGTGTGTAAGTATGGATGCCAATAATGAGAATGATGATCCCCGCATGTTTCCTTTCCATTTTGTGCGTCATATCCGTGTGAATATTTGTATTGACAGAAAAATATTTTATCAGCAAAGAATAGCCCTGTTGTTTGGAGCCGAGAGACTTGGAAAAATCTTGCGCTCTCCTCATCCTGTCATTCTACCCTTACTAGACTATTACCATTCCTTTGATGTGTCGATCTTCATCCTATTTTGAGCTAAGTTGTGCTAAAGCTCCAAATTGTAATTACCATACTCTATTTTAAAATAAATTGGAGCTGTTTGTGTAATTGTTTACCCTCTCACGTATGGCCTTCCCTAATTTTTATGGTAAGCATGGGGAGGTTGCTCCAGACTTTTTGGATAATTTGGAAATGGCCTTTCTGGTATCGGGAAGGGATGACGAAGCTACTAAGTTAAGGGCCTTTCCTTTGGTCTTGAGGGAAGGTGCAAAATTATGGTATCAAACTTTGGCACCTGAAGAAAGAAGAGACTGGGAGTCCTTAAAGATGGCCTTCATCGAAGAATTTCGCCGCCATGAGCCTCCAGAGGAGATATGGAGACAGCTCTTAGAGCTACGCCAAACATCACCCAATGACTATAGAAGCTATGAAGGAAAGTTTTCCAACCTGTGGGAGAAATGGTGTGCATCACTAGGTGAAGGAGAAAGGGCGCCAGAATGCCTAAAGAAGGACTGTTTCCTGGCAGGGCTTTACCCCATCCTTCGAGAAAAGGTAAAAGGTAAATTCCCAGATACCTTTGATAAAGCTATGACTACAAGGGGGAAGGATAGGAAGTTAAAATTCCAAGCTCAACTACAAGGGGGAATGGAGCCTCCACCGCTAGCTCAACCTACGGCAAGGGTAGTAGCAGGGACAGGAGCAACAGACCAAGAGTCCTCTCAAGAAGAATTACTTCAAAAAATCACCAATCAACTAGAGAGCCTGTCCATCAATCTGGTTCAAGGTGTAAGGTCTCCCCAGCCAGGAAATGAACGAAATAGACCAGAAGGACAAAGGCAAGCACGTGGGTACATTTGCTACAACTGTGGAGAGGTAGGTCACTTCATGTATTATTGCCCCCATCCATGACGCTATCAAGGAAATGGTAATCAAAGACGGCCTCCTCGCCAGCAAGTCACTCCTCCTCGAGCTAGGCTACTAAATGGACAAAATGCATATGTGGCTCCACCAATCCAAATATTGAGACCCCCTCCTCCACCACCACAAGCACCAGCAGAGATCCCTCCACTACCATCGGGAGGGGAGGACAGGGTTGTCTCTGTCATAAGTCTTGACAATGGTAAGGATAAAGGGAAAGAAAAAATGGAGGAAGCTGTAGCCATGCCAATAAAGAGAGTTAGGAGACAAAGAACTGATGAAATGGAAGCTTCAGAGCCGGATAAAGGGAATGAGGGTTCCTCCCAAGTGATAGGAGACAAGAAAAGGAAGAGTAGGTCAAGGAGGCACATAGGAGTAGAAGACTTTCCACTTGGGGTAGGATCCATACCTTACGACCTGGTAGCAGATGTGAGTAAGCAAGGACCAAAGATTTCATGGCAGCAACTCCTCCACCTTTCCCCAAAGATGCGTAGAACCTGTTCTAAGATGGTCAGCACCAGGAGGGCTAAGGCAAAGTCAGTTGGGTCTATTAGTGCAAGAGGCATGAAGGATATTGTGCCAGTCATTGATGCAGAGATTAAGAGTCAGCGAGTCTCCAATGTGTACGTAGATGGTGGAGCCAAGATCTGTGTTATGACAGAGAAATTAATGCACAGGTTGGGTTTGGAAGTAAACGAGCAAACTTCCTTACAAGCTAAGATGGCAAATAATGTAAGGGTGGCTTGTGTGGGAAAGGTTAATGGAGTGAAGGTTTCAGCTTTTGGTGTGGCAATCTCAATTGATGCTTATGTGATCCCAACTAAGGGGGAGGGCTATCCACTAATCCTTGAAAGACCTTGGCTTATGGCTATGAAATCTAGGCAAGATTGGGAGACAGGTTCCCTTGAGTTGCGACCAAATCATAAGGTAGGTGGCAAGCAACAAAAAATTGTGTATGACATGAAGCAGGGTAGACAACAAGACCTAGAGATGGAGACTTCTATGGATGAATGGAGCACAAGCAGTTGCTCTTCATCTGAGGATGAGTCATCTGAGGAGGATTCTAGCTCTTTGGAAGTCATGGGTATAATACTGCGAAACCCAGAAGGAGAAGGTAGTCAAGACTCTCTAAACAAGGAAGAAGCCACAGGCTTAGAGGAGATGCTAGCTAAGGACCTACTAGAAGAAGAGAGAGAACCCTATTTGCAGGTACTAAAGAAGCATGCTGGCCTCTTTATAACTGATTACGAGCACATTAAAGGAGTGACGGTAACCCAACACCATATCCAATTAAAGGAAGGTGCCAAACCAGTGGTGCAAAGGCTAAGGAGATTAGGGCTAGTGCAACAAGATGCACTCTTAAAAGAAGTAAAAAGATTACTCAATGCAGGATTTATCTACCCAGTGGAATATTCTGAGTGGGTGTCTCCAGTTGTGGTAGCACCAAAGAAAAATGGGAAGTGGAGAGTATGTGTGGATTACAAGCCTCTAAACGCAACCACAAAAAGGGACCATTTTCCTTTGCCTTTTCAAGATGAAATACTAAATGAAGTGGATGGTCATGAAAGGTACATAGTGTGTGATGGGTACTCAGGCTACTTCCAAATCAGAATTGCAGATGAAGACCAAAGAAAGACTACCTTCATAACACCTTGGGGGTGTTTTGCTTATAGAGTTATGCATTTTGGTTTAACTAATGCCCCAGCTACTTTCTAGAGGTTTATGAATGTGCACTCCTTGCCGCACTGTCGAAGCAAGGGACTTGCCAATACACCGTGTGCGAGCCACAAATGGCTCCAAGCACACAACAAGCCTAAACTAGCAAGCTCAAGAGAGCAAAGGGTGTGTCACTCACCGCTCTACGCTCACCTTCGTGGTGGATTCCTCGCCGCGATGAAGAGGAAGCTGCAGTCGTGCCGCGCTCAACCGCTTCGCCGCCGTCGTGCCTTCGTAATGCTCGATCACACACACACTCTCCCTCTCTCTCTCTCTCTCTCTCTCTCACACACACACACACACACACACAAGGAGGTGAAGAAGAAGAAGATGGAGATGGAGATGGAGCAAGAGCACTCTTCTATTGCACAAATGAGAGAATGAGTGAATTTTAGGTTTAGTTGGCTTTTATATGAGCTCACCCCATTCATACTTGGGCGCCCATGCTTAGCCAACTAATCCCTTGAATGTCCCAGTTAGAGTGCGCCTGTCATCGGCGATCACTCTTGCTCTTTTCCTATTGGTCCAACAAGCCCGGTACCTGACTCTAAATAATACAAGGTTTATAGATCATAGGGTGTCCGTGTGCCGTGAGGGTTAACATGCCCCCCTTCCTGATGTAGATTCCGTCCTCGGAAGCTATTGAGTTGAAGCTGGTTCGTCGAGGTGGAAGAGCATTTGAGATGAATGTCCTTAGCCTTCTTCAGTCACTGCAAAATCAAACAACATTGGCACAGTAATTGCATTCTCTTAAAAAGCATATGCAGTTTTAGGTAGACAAATTGATTGGTAAAAGAATTTTAAACAATTTGTCAGCAATGAACATTAAATTGCAATGTAATCAAATGCATAAACAGATGTAAAGGTAGAAAATTAAACAAGTCTGGGGTCACTAATTTGACGGTCGAAAGGCACTAGAGATCGAATATTAATACCATGGGTAAGCTTCTTAATTTTCAGTGGTCAATTAAGTTGTTTAATCGCGAGAGCCAAGTATTCATGTTCGAGGGCTGACTAGAGGCTATATCTAGAAAACCTTGTAGTTAAGCTACCATAAAAGTAATTTCTCATGAAATCATCGCCTGACTGATTACTTTTTCTTTGACCCCCCAAAGTCTTTTCACATTGATTCAATTATGATGTGTGTGCTTATTTTGTATGCCTTGGGTTTTTTGCTTTTCAAGGAAAAGCGCCCACACTGGGAACCTCTAGGGCTCTAGTACCATAGGCGATACATGTGAGTGAAGTACCAATTTAAGCAAGGATTTCTCTTCCAGCTTAAAATTTTACATTGTGGCACTTTGATTTTTTGTTTGTTCATTTTCAGCATTTTAATTTTGTAACTTTGGGGGGTCATATAACACTGATACACTCCCTAGGCTCATCACATTAGTAAACTCCCTTTATAATACTTAAACTAAAGGTCAATAGGGTTAAGCCCACTAGAAAGCCCTAGTACATTTCACACAATGCTGCCTAAATTGGATTAAGAACCTAAGTAACCATTGCTTGGTCAAACTAGCTTAGTCGGACTGCTAATTTTTAACCCTAGACAAGTGATTATGACCAAACATTACATTGAATTAAATGTTTGATACTAAGCCAATGCGCTGAATATTATGCTACCAATCACAATCAAAGCAGACAAACATGGATGCAAAAAGATAAGGGCAATGCTAATGGACATAAAACACCTGTTTGTGTTGATGGTCGCGCTTGATTTGAAGTGTGAACGAGAGAAAGGTTCCATGAAGGTCCAAATCCTATCAATAGCAACACGCTCCTATACACACTAGGAAACAAAAGGAATACCTCCAGGAGGCACATTAGTGGGAAAAGAGAACTTTGCTAATCACTCAACTCTAAAACAGAAACACTCCTATCGTACTAATCTTACCTACCCTCCATCACTCAAGTGATGAGGATCAAAGGTGTTTTATGGCATAGGTTTCTGTTTCACTGTACCAGATGTGACATGTGTAGGTCTGAGTCAATGTTTTGACTTTTAATGTGCATACTCGTTTGCTAATTGCTCTTGCTCTTTATTTTTATTTTTATTTTTTATTTATTTTTGTGAGTATAAAGCTTTATATATACATTCCCTAAGATTGGGAGATATAGAGGTCAGGGAGAAAGGTTGAGAGGGAAGCAAGTGAATGATGGATGTCCACAAACACTTCCCCCTTCCTTGGGTAGATCATACCGTTTGAAATGAGCTTGTCACCCTTTGAAACCAATTGTTCCAGTTGGTAATAGGTGAGGATTTTTGCCAGTAGTTTTCTATTACCCTAGGTGCCTCGTCAAGTTGCAAGGGTGGTAAGGTACTCTCCCAGGATCGAACTTGAAGTGGTTCATCAGGTGATTCTTGAACACTGGGAGGTGTGGATTCCTTTGTAGCTTTATGGAGGTCCACTATTGTAGATGGAGGCTGTGGAGAAGCTTTTACCTCTATGGATGTATTACATGAGGAGCTAGAAGCTTCATGGGACTCCCCCCTTCCTGAGCTAGGTGGAACAAATCGTTCTTTCTTTGGTACCCAAACTAGCTCGGGAGCGGGTGTGTAGCATTCTGTGATTTTTTTCTTTCCACGATCATTGATTCGTTTTGGAGCTACGGGATTGGGCTCACTTGGGTCAGGTGATAGGTAAGAGCACAATCTACGTTTTGGCACCCAGATTTGATCATTTCCTTGATAGTAGCCTTGGGCTTCCAATAGTCGTTTAGGAATCCATCGCAACATTTTCTTACTTTTCTTGGAGCGAGTGGTACGTTTCTTACAAGGCTTCTGTTTTTTAGCACTAGCTATGGTCACTAAAGAAGCTTTAGGGACCCACTTGTATGTTTTCTTCGTTACATTAAGATGAGTCTTGTCGGAAGCGATATGCATTGCTTGTAGCATATTTAAGGGTATAGGCATTTCATCCCCTTCAGGTGTTACCCAAGTTGTCCCCCTATTTCCCCAAGTGTCTATGGTTGCTGCGAGGTGGACCCAATCCACATTGTCCGACTCAGTCATCCCAGGTAGGATATCCATATAAGGAGAATCTTGGCCAATGTCTGTATCCTTCTTACAAGTGTAACAATATTGGAGTGGGACCGAGTGAATTGTGGTGTCAGAGCGATGATCAATAATGGTTTTACTCCCTAAGGGGTGTACCTTACCAGTCACCAAATCCACTCTAAGGACAGAGTCTTGGAATTGCAAATAGACATGATTTTTAGACCAATCATGAACCATTTGTGCTTCCCTCATGAATGGTCGTCCTAAAATCATTTCATATGACATAAGGTGTTTAGAGAAATCCATTACAATGAACGTATGTCATACCTTGTGTCCTAGAACTTTGATCTTAAGATCCTTGAGCATCCCCATAGGTTTGGCTATGGTACCATTTGCCATATTTACCACAATGTTAGTAACACTGAGGCGGGGTTTTCCCATGGATTCCCAACAATCTTTTGTAACGATGCTAACTCCCGCACCACCATCAAGAATTCCCTTTATGGTTAATCCCTTGGTAGTGATGGGTAGGGTCGCATTAGACTCGTCGCCTTCAAAATACTGCCCTAATTCGTTAATGGGTACCTTAATCACAGACTCGTGTCCATCTAAGTCAAGTGATTGCACATGATTTTCCTCATTAATCATAATCGAGTCAGGCCTATTCGGTTGCGCAAATTGCGGTAATCCCGTTCGTAGCTCTCCGTTAAGGAATGCTCGAAGTGCAAGGAATAACTCAGGATCTCCATACAGCTTTGCTATGATCGTGGTTCAGATCTCAGAAGACATGAAGTCCACTAGTTTGGCAACATTCATTGGCATTTTGCAGGGTGTAGGTCCTTGACTAGGAACTGGTGAGGATGGAATCTCATATTCCTCAATGGGATCAGGTATTCCTTCGTTAAACATCCTTTCCAACAAGAAAGGTGTATGCTCACTTTCTGATGTCCCGTCCTCACTCCCTTCTTGGATGATACTAGATATGGCTAACAGTCTATGGTTCATGTGGGGTGGATGAACTTGCGTGGGAAACACTATGTCATGAATTTTGACATGCATGGGTTCTGGTTCTAGTTTCCTTTGAGTCTCCTCCACTAAACCTCTTAGATGTTTCACCTGCTCAATCTCGTCTACTGGGTTTGGGTACGTCCCAATCTTCTTTTTATGATTCTTTCCTTTTTGCCCCTGCGGTTTATCTTGGTGGTCTTGGATTGGATTTGGAAACACTTATGGTGTTTTCAGAGGCTCTTTATGGTTTTCTCGTATTCGGTTTTCATTTGGTTCCATGTTACGGTTTTCTTTGTCAGTCTTTCCCTTTGTGGTATTGGTTCTAGTCTCCATTGTCTCGATTGAATCTGAATCATCCTCGAGGTCATTCATATACACGGGGTCATCTCCTGTTCCTATGTTTGTTTTGGAACTTGGCTTTGAATTTCCCGTATTCTGCGACCTCTTCCTTCGTGTATTCTTTTTCTTTGCTTGGATAACTGATGCGGTATCTCTCTCTTCGAGGATATGGCCTGGCCCTTGAAGCATGGACCGTGTAATCGCATAAGCGGGTTGGACGGGTGGTATTGGCGATGTCACACTAGCAATTTTGACCAAATTTAGGGGTGTGATTTTAGGCGCATTTGGGTTATAGGGGCATTGGGCAATCAAGTGATCTATGCCACAACGATTACATGTGAGTATTGGCATTGCAGAAGTGCTCCCTTGATTCATTTGCATCTGTGTAGCATTCTTTTGCAGCCCAATAGGGCACTCCGCTGCCCGATGTGGTCCACCACACTCGTAGCATTGAAGAGGTGGCCTCCTAGCCTGGGTGTTGATATTTTGACCTCTGGATGCGAGAGCAGCAGCTTGATAAACCGGCTTGACTTGCCCCCAACAATCTTCCATGTAGTATATAGGACACTCTCCAATGTATCAAGTCCATAGGCAATACTAGTGTCTATTTCCTCCTCACAGCCATCTGCATAAGCATTTGATGGCTCGCAACCCACTTGGTTCATAGGGGCGACTCTTGGATGCGGGGGCTGCGGTCCTAGCACAAGAGGTGGTAGCGGTGTAGCTTGTACAACATTTTGAGATCTAGGGACCATGTGTTGCGGTAGTTGCTCAACAGGTGGAGCAGGCATCAATACAGGAGCTCGAGGCGCATCCGTCCAGGCTACAGGTGGTCTATTTTCCATCATACGTTTGATCATTAAACAATCCTTAGCTTGGTGACCATACCTACCACATGTGTTGCAAGTCCCATTAAATTTTACTCTAAACGTAGGGCACTCACTAGTGCTATGTGGACCCAAGCAAATGGAACACCATTGTTGCTCCCTTCTTGGATACATATGACTATTTTGAGGGGGTCGATTATCCTTAAGAGACTCTTGGATTGCCTTGGTGAGGTCTATCAAGAATGTCTCAAATACCTTTGGCTCATTGGCAATGGGCTTTGCAGTCATGGGTTCATACTCAATGTCTTGTGAGCTAGTGGATCTCGTGTCAGTAGACACCCTCATGCCTGCTATCATCAAGTTGTCCTGTAATTGGATTGCATTGGCCGTGACATCTTCCCAGGTTGTGATACCTCTAATCACTAGTCCATTATAGATTCCTTCATTCCTCAACCCTCGAATGAATCGATCAAGCAGTTGGTTATTGTTGAAGCGCTCATTTACAGGGCAGTGAGAGTTTAAGTGCTTTAGACGACTAATGAAGTCCCTTACTAACTCTCCTTCCTTACGTTCGGCCTTCTGTAGCTGAGATGCTAACCCCAAAGCACACCTTCTCGTATGTACTCCTTTAGAAACAACCTTCGAAGGGTAGGGTAGATTGTTTTCTCGTCCACCCTTAGGGTTCTATACCAATCTCTAGACTTCCCACTTAATGTCAAGCTTAAGGCATTACACTTATGTAGTTCGTTGCGTTCCCCTAAGGAATCACATACTTGTTTAAACAGTTCAATGTGTTTTCTAGCATCTTCGTCCCCATTGAATTTTTGCATGAGTTTGGCAATTTGTACTGCCTTACCTCTAGGCTCTCTATCAAATGCATGACGCATATTTTCCGCGATAGATCGACCTATGGTTTGAGCAAACACTGCCAAGTCACCTATGTGAGGAGGCAGGGCCGGTGGAGGTACTCTTGGAATCATATGTGGGAGAGGGACGGGTAACGATCTTGGCATATGTGTGGATGATGCAGGATATGGAACATAACCGGGCATAGGTCCACTCGGATAAGGGCTAGGGAGCGGCACTCGAGGAGCATAAACAAGTGGTACAATTGGAGGTGTGGGGGGCATGTGTGCATAAGGGGCTAGAGGCACATACGGTCAAGGCCCCATATTAGGTACTACGACACTAGGTAGTGGCACTACGCTAATCGTAGATGTCATCGGTACATTCTCTGTCAGGCTTATCCCTGGAGTGAGCACTGTGTTTTCCTTAATAGAGGGTTGAGCCATGTTAGGGAAGCTAAAGTTGTCGCTCGGAGGCTCAGATTGCATAGAGACCCCAGGTGAAATGACGTTGTCAGGAGTTTTTTTGAGCAAGGGATTGTGCATATGTTCATATACATGCATGGTGCATCGAATAAAGGATTACCCAATTTCCATAGCCAGGTGGTTACGTGGGGCCCACATGTGTACAGGTAGGACAACATGTACATAGTGCATCGATTTTCACTATCACCAGTACCAGTATGTTTTTTCTACAATAATGAGGAGTTTATAGCGCGTAAAACTTCTCGAGGAAGCTATCCGCGGGCCGACGACGTGAGGTCAGCAGGTGCGTCAGATGGCATCTAGTGGTGTCAGGAGGGCGAACGAGGTCAATATTTGCACGCAGATGAGGACGGACACAACGTGGGTGTTTGCTTGTGAGAATTATGCAGAAAGGTCATCATGAGGACATTTTTTTGGGGCCACTTCACGCGGTGGCGAGATGCATTATTGGAAAAAAGCTGAGTGCCAGGTGTGCGGATGACGCAAAAAGGTGACAACTATGCACTGCGAGGTCAGTTTTTGGCCTGTTCGGGGTCCGTTTGAGGTCATCTAAAAGGCCAAGGGTGCCCAACTAAAAAATCTAAGTGTGGGAACTGAAAAACAAGAGAGAAGACCAGAAAAAATGTGGAGAAGAGAGGAGGAACAGCCGCAGGTGTGTTTTTGCTCATTTTGGAGCCTGTTTTGGCCGTAAACTGCTCATCCGAGGTCGGATTTGAGCACTTTGACATTGTAGACTGGGGTTTTGGGCCGTTCCGGACGCGATGGCGCTATCCATTTTGCCAAATTACTCACTCTTTTCCTGCTGTTTTTCTGTGTAAGTTCCTCCTATGAGCGAAGTTTCTGCTCCAGTTTGTGATTGTATCTGGTATCTTTTACCCATATTTTGTGAGCTGTTTGCCCCATTGGTGTTGGCCCAAGCTCATTTGTATCTAAACATCAGAAATTCTCCTCTTTTGAGCTGAGTTTTTTGGGTGTGTGTGTGTGTGTGTGTGGAGTGGGCAAGTGGATAGTCTCTCTCCTCTCACTCCAGAGGTGTGTTCCCTGTCTCGGCCAGGTGTGTTGTGTAAGCCGAGTGGTGCCCCATAGTGTGTGTGTATATCCTTCCAAGAGTGTGTGTCGAGTCATTATAGAGGCACTGTGTGTGTTTTCATCCCGCTCACATTCTTTTGGCGCCCCCACGGAGGATCTTCTTCGAGTACCTTCTGCTTCGAGCTTCGAGCTTCGGGATTACAGGTTGCAAATTACAGGTTAGAGGTTACAGGGACAGGTATAGGTACAGGTGATTCACACAGGTACAGGTAGCTGGAGTACAGTGATATACTAGCAGTGATGTCACTTGCAATTGTTGTGGGAATGCATCACTTGGCGCCTATTTGAGCGCATTGTCTGCTGGATTGTACGTTACTTGTGGAAACTGCCATTGTACGCATTTGTGGAGCCATACTTGGTTGTATTTGGCAGTCCCAGCCATTTCTGAGACTTGGTCTGGAAGATAGCCATTTCTGAGACTTGGTTTGGAAGATAGTCATTTCTGAGACTTGACTATACGCGATTTGCATTAGCCTTCGTGTGAGGGTCGATAGTGTGAGGTTTTTATTGAGCTGGGGGATTCTCAAATGTGGAGATCCTTTCGGTGATACAGGTAGCTGGAGCACCCTTTTTGTGACCTCGCCATAGGCTATGTACTAGTGAGTACTACTTGATGCTCGGGTTCGATTGTTGACAGTTTATGCATACATAGACAGTCTATATTTTGGGTTCCTACTGCTCTACTTCTGGGGAAACTCTGTCGAAATTTTCCCAAGTTATGATGGCTGGTTTTTTGGTATTTTGAGCCATTTATGCTGTTATGCTGCTGAAATTTTGGCAAAATCAGAGGTTGAGTCAGGTGTGCCTTCTTGGGAGCTTCATGGTTGGCTTTAATGGATGATCAAAATGGCCCTCAGTTCACTCCTTTTCATTTAACTCAAAGAATTCAGATTAATGTTCATGTGTCCAGGAAGATCTTTTTCCAGCAGCGCATAGTCTTTATGTTTGGGCCAAGAAGATTGAGAGAGATCCTGGAATGTCCTTTGCCTGTTGTCATTCCGATGATTAACTATGAAAACTCATTTGATGTGCATGTGTTTGTCCTTATCTAAAGCTGAGCTCCATTGAAGTTTCTGGGGATTGGGTAGTCAAAAGTTTTGGGTTCTTGCACGTGTGTTCAAAGGGGTTCTCAAAGCATTGTAACTTGGGTAGCCATGGCTTTCTCTTATTCGGAGTTTCATGGAAGAAGTGATGAAGATGTGGAGGACTTTCTGGAAAAGATGGAGGTTGCTTGCATTAGCAACCAGATTCATGACCCTGCGCAGATGTTACGCCTTCTCCAAATTTGTTTGAAGAGTGATGCACGAGTTTGGTCTAAAGCATTTGAAGAGGAGTTGCGTGTGGCTGATCCACGTGTGGCTGTTGGGACAATCTACGACATGGGTTGGAAGTGGAGTTTGTGAAGATAGAAGATCCTGACAAGGTGTGGCAAGAAGTACAGGCTTTGGTGCAAAAGGAAGGTGAGCCAGTAGATGCGTACATACGTAAGTTTTCATTGGCATGGGAGCGAATGTGCAAGGCTTTAGCACCACAGGTACCCCCGCCTGACATGATGAAGAAGGACAGGTTCTTGGCTGGTCTTTGGGAGAATATACGTTGGAGAGTGGAGCTAAAGAAGCCTAGGACATATGAAGATGCACTAGAGGTAGCAAGGAACAAAGAGTGGAAGCTGAGGAAAATGAGCCAGTTAGGGGTGGAGTCTTTGCCAATGAGGTCTGAATTTCAGCCTATAGAGTCTTTACAAGGGCGCATGTCAGGGGTTCATCATGAACCAGTGGTTCCTGTTACTACTCAGGTTATGCCAGCAGTGGTCACTACAGCAGTGCAAGATGATGGGCTAAGGCAAGACATGAGGCAAATGGTAGATTTGATGAAGAATCTCAGCCTAAACATGCTAGGTCAAGTGGGAAATAATCGAGGTCGAGGGAGGTTTGCAAATCATCCAGGAGGTGAAGAAAGGCCTAGGAATGGTGTTGGACAAAGCAATGGTAGGTTTTGGAGGCAGACGCCCACATGTTATAATTGTGGAGAGTTGGGTCACATTAGCCCGCAATGTGATAAGCCACCAAGGATGGGGGGAGACATGTATCCATTGCCAAGACAAGTGCTAACTAGGTCAAATGATTATGGCATCGAAATTAAGGGAGACGAAGGAACCAGTGGACTGACCCAGGAGGAAAAAGGGAAGACAAAAGTGCTAAGTGTAGTCACCTTGGAGAAGGCATCAAAGCTAGAGGATACATTAGTGATGCCTATTGGGAAGAGGACCACAGAGGAAAAGGAAGGAAGAAGTGCCCCAGGTCCTAGTAAGAAGAAAGGAAAGAGCCATGAAGGCGAGGATGTCAAGGCCAATAGGAAAAGGAGAGCTCGTCGAAAGTTTCATGTTTCAGATTTTCCACTAGGGGATGGGAAATTAAGCTATGACTTGAAGGAGGATCTAACGAGCAGGAAGGCAGATGTTACTTTTGGGCAGCTTATAGAGATGGTGCCTAAGCTAAAGCGACAGTGGAAGAGGATGGTTAACCCAATGGAGAAAGAGCCAGAGAGAGGTTCAGTGAAGGTGTTGGCAATGGACGAGCTACCAGACATTTGTCCAATAGTAGATGTGTGGCATAAAAGGAAAAATTTGGGACAAGGTTATGTGGATGGCGGAGCCCAAATATGCGTCATAACACACTCATGCATTGAGAAGATGGGTCTCACAGTGGCTGGGGTGTCAGGGTTTCGGATCAGATTGGCAAACCATCAAAAAGTAAAATGCTTGGGTGTTGTAAAGAGCTTAGAAGTGGAGGCATATGATGCAAAGGCAGTGGTTGATTTTCATGTGATGCCAGCAGGGTTGGGAGCATATCCTATTATACTGGGCAGACCATGGTTACGTGCAGTGGGAGCTGTTCAAGATTGGCGACATGGTACGATTAGCCTCTATGGAAAGACAGGTACCAAGAAGCTTTATAATATGGACACAAGGAAATGATTAGAGGAGCTTTATGAAGATGAGGATGAGTCTAGTGATGAAGACTCTTCCACGGTGACAGATGAGGACAGTGATAGCACTACCAGCAGTGATGAGGATGCTGATGTTGCATTTCTTTTGATGGATAAAGAAATCTAGGAGTGTGGTTTAGTCGCATTTGCGAATGAGGTTGAAGATGAAAGTGAAGGGCCTTATGAAGTGATTGAAGGGCTGATGCAAACCAAGGTTGAGTTGTCAAAGAAGCAGGAATTGATGACACAAATGATCGGTGGAGACCTCTCAGCTATGGAGAAGGGAATATATTTGCACATGCCGGTCTATGCCAAAGTATTTGATGATTTTCTTGATGCAAGATTGATATATGGAATCTCTACATGTTTTCCTTGGGAACCAGGTGGAAGCTTGATTAAGTTTTTAAGGCAGGGAATACCAAGTGTTTTTGTGTGGGATCCAGGTGGAATGAATATCTCTTTTTGTTGCTGCTGAGCATGAATGCTCTAGCAGGCTAGGGGATGGGCAAATTATGTCAGGAGTTTTTTTGAGCAAGGGGTTGTGCATATGTTCATATACATGCATGGTGCATCGAATAAAGGATTACCCAATTTCCATAGCCAGGTGGTTACGTGGGGCCCACATGTGTACAGGTAGGACAACATGTACATAGTGCATCGATTTTCACTATCACCAGTACCAGTATGTTTTTTCTACAATAATGAGGAGTTTATAGCGCGTAAAAATTCTCGAGGAAGCTATCCGCGGGCCGACGACGTGAGGTCAGCAGGTGCGTCAGATGGCATCTAGTGGCGTCAGGAGGGCGAACGAGGTCAATATTTGCACGCAGATGAGGACGGACACAACGTGGGAGTTTGCTTGTGAGAATTATGCAGAAAGGTCATCATGAGGACCTTTTTTTGGGGCCACTTCACGTGGTGGCGAGATGCATTATTGGAAAAAAGCTGAGTGCCAGGTGTGCGGATGACGCAAAAAGGTGACAACTATGCACTGCGAGGTCAGTTTTTGGCCTGTTCGGGGTCCGTTTGAGGTCATCTAAAAGGCCAAGGGTGCCCAACCAAAAAATCTAAGTGTGGGAACTGAAAAACAAGAGAGAAGACCAGAAAAAACGTGGAGAAGAGAGGAGGAACAGCCGCAGGTGTGTTTTTGCTCATTTTGGAGCCTGTTTTGGCCGTAAACTGCTCATCCGAGGTCGGATTTGAGCACTTTGACATTGTAGACTGGGGTTTTGGGCCGTTCCGGACGCGATGGCGCTATCCATTTTGCCAAATTCCTCACTCTTTTCCTGCTGTTTTTCTGTGTAAGTTCCTCCTATGAGCGAAGTTTCTGCTCCAGTTTGTGATTGTATCTGATATCTTTTACCCATATTTTGTGAGCTGTTTGCCCCATTGGTGTTGGCCCAAGCTCATTTGTATCTAAACATCAGAAATTCTCCTCTTTTGAGCTGAGTTTTTTGGGTGTGTGTGTGTGTGTGTGTGTGTGGAGTGGGCAAGTGGATAGTCTCTCTCCTCTCACTCCAGAGGTGTGTTCCCTGTTTCGGCCAGGTGTGTTGTGTAAGCCGAGTGGTGCCCCATAGTGTGTGTGTGTATCTTCCCAAGAGTGTGTGTCGGGTTGTTATAGAGGCGCTGTGTGTGTTTTCATCCCGCTCACAACGTAAGATGGGTCCATGGGGCTCATTAGAGGAGTCTCCATTTGTGATAGAGTAGGCTGTTGAGTCTTGCTCGTATCCAGAAATCTCATGGGGCCAGTTGAGAGTATATTTACCCCGCGATTTTGCCTTTCTGGTTGAATAATGCCATGGATAACATTACATATCATTTGCTGTTGATCTTCGATGCTCGTGGCACTAGAGGTGGATTGTACAATCTCTATCCATCCTACATGGTAGGTGTGGCCAGAGTGTAGATCCGTCAACACCTCAGTGTGGAGGTCGTATGTCCAATGATCATTAATGAACAATCCTTCTAGAGTCGACGTGTTAACGGTTTCTTGTGAGGTAGAAGCAATGTTGCTCCCCGTGGTTTTACTTGTCACCAACGGTACTCTAGAGGGAACTTCTGAAGGAGGCAGCTCAACAGGGCCTTCTTGGTAAGAAGTTGGCAGGATATCCACATGGACACTCTTTGGGGGTGTGGGGTCCACGTGCGATGTGGAAGGAGAGTCCACTTCCCCACCCCCTTCGTGTGCTTCATTTGCATCAGGTTCCGAGCGAGTAGCTCTACCTAATGTTTCCATGAAACGGCTAAACATACTAGTACTAGGCTGTGGAGCTTCGGGAGGTGCATGGCCTTCTCTCTCAGTGTTTTGGGTAGGGTATGCTTCCATGATCTCTGAGTCGGAGGAGGAATCACTAGCGGTTATTTTAGGGTCTTGGGTGGTGCTACCTTGTGTCCCCGCTGAGGGTCTAGAGCCTATTGTGGATGGGTAATGGGTGTCCGTATGAACAGAGGCACCCTCAATATGCTCGTGTTCTAGCACCCACCCTGAGCATAAGTGCATGTGATTTTGATACCCTAAGGTGTCAAAAAGCTGCTCTAGGAGGCCTTGTGACTAGTTTTTTGCGTGTTTTTTGTTTGTTTTTTTGCTAGATTTTTTAGAGCGTGTCGTGGAATGGGCCGTGTGATAGCTCGAAACGAGCGTGTCGCTAGGAGGGATGCGCTGTGCTTTATAGCCCACCGTTTGGTTCTATTTTGCTCCAGAAAAGCCCGAAACAGTCTTTTCCTAGCTGGGGAACTAGGCTCCAAATAGCAAGTCTAAGGGTGCAAGTGGGAAGAGAAGGGAGGAGAGTGGAGGACTTGTCCCACATGCTCTCATTCCCTCTTGAGGGAGTAGGGTATATATATAAGAGTGAGTCTAGTATATATCATAAGACTGAGGCCTGAGGCCTGGGCCTGGGGAAATGATCCCGATCTAACCTTTTATACAAACCAACCCGTCCGTTTTTATAACTCGCGTTTTTTATTTTCGAAAATCTAACCTCCCCCTCGCTCACGTTTTTATTTTTTGGGTTTTTTTTTTTATCATTTTTTTTAAATTTTATTGCGCGCGTTTTGGTGCGCGTTGACCTCACCTACCTACTTTCTGTCTCACCTAATTACTAGCCTGCTTAATTAACTAACTGTGCGTTTAACTGTGCACAAACCAGAAAACACAGAAAATGCAGAAAATTAAAACTTGACAGAACTGTGCAGTGCAAACCAGAAAACGCAAAAAACGCAGAAACGCAAGAAATGCTAACTGTGCAGTGCAAACCAGAAAACGCAGAAAACGCAAAAAACAGAAATCTCCACACAACTACACACACTCATTCCCTGCCTTTCCTATGATAGAAATTGCACCACAAGAAAGCGTAAAGTGCTTAATCGAGCTTAGTGTAGGGCATTTCCCCGGCAGCGGCGCCAAAAATGTGCGCTCCTTGCCACACTCTCGAAGCAAGGGACTTGCCAATACACCGTGTGCCAGCCACAAATGGCTCCAAGCACACAACAAGCCTAAACTAGAAAGCTCAAGAGAGCAAAGGGTGTGTCACTCACCGCTCTACGCTCGCCTTCGTGGTGGATTCCTCGCCACGATGAAGAGGAAGCTGCAGTCGTGCCGCACTCAACCGCTTCGCCGCCGTCGTGCCTTCGTAATGCTTGATCGCACACACACTCTCCCTCTCTCTCTCTCTCACACACACACACACACAAGGAGGTGAAGAAGAAGAAGATGGAGATGGAGATGGAGCAAGAGCACTCTTCTATTGCACAAATGAGAGAATGAGTGAACTTTAGGTTTAGTTGGCTTTTATATGAGCTCACCCCATTCACACTTGGGTGCCCATGCTTAGCCAACTAATCCCTTGAATGTCCCAGTTAGAGTGCACCTGTCATCGGTGATCACTCTTGCCCTTTTCCTATTGGTCCGACAAGCCCGGTACCTGACTCTAAATAATACAACGTTTATAGATCATAGGGTGTCCGTGTGCCGTGAGGGTTAACAATGAACTTGGTGTTTCAACCTTACTTTGGTAAGTCCATACGAGTCTTCATTGATGATTTTTGCATTTATAGCTCTAGGGAAGTACATCTGTCCAAGGTTGATGAAGGTTTCACCCGTCTGGCCCAATTGGGTGGGCAATTGAATAAAGACAAGTGCCACATAGGTGAGAGCAAGGTCACTCTACTAGGCCATGTTGTGTCTCAAGATGGTATTGAGGCTGACCCTGAAAAGGTAAAGACATTGTTAGCTTTACCTACTCCTTCAAACGTGAAGCAACTAGTCTCCTTGATTCAAAAGGTTCGCTACATGGGACGATTCATACATCTCCTTTCTCAAGCAATCTATCCTTTGCAGTAGCTCACTAAACACACTACATTGACATGGAGTGAGGATGGTGAAAGGTGCTTTCAAGAAGTTAAAACCATTTTGAGCTCATTGCCTGTCGTCCTACAACCCACATGGGGTGAATTATTCTATGTAAATCCTAGTGTAGGTCCAGAAGCTCTAGGAGCTGTCTTGATGCAAAAAGACCCAAAGGCATCTCTCATGAGACCAGTCTACTTCTCTAGTAGAGTGATGACAGCTGCTGAAAAGGGTTTTAGCGCAACTGAGCAATTGGTGCTAGCTCTTAAGTTTGTAGTGGAGAAGTTTCGGGCTTACTTACTTCCGAGACAATTTGTGGTGATCACAACTGAGGAGGTTTTTCCATATGCCCTACAACACATGGAATTGTCTCAAAGAATAGCAAAGTGGGTGGTGCAGCTTCAAGAGTTTGACTACACACTACAAGTAGAGGATTCCACCCATGCTTGTTTGGCAGATGTCCTCACACAAAGGTGTTATGAGAAGGCCAAGAAAGAGGCACCTAGTAAGGTACCGCCTATCCCGGAGCCTGAAGTTCTACTGGGAGCACACAGTCTGTATTTTGATGGGGCTTACAAGAGGACCAAAGACAAGGCATCAGCAGGCATAGTAATATTAGGTCCAGAGAAGGAGAAGATCTTTGCAAAAGGGTTTCATCTAAAAGAGGTTAATTCTAACAATGAGGCAGAGTACCATGCCCTTGTTTTAGGGTTGCAATGTTGTAAATCTCAGGGCATCACAAAGCTAAATGTTTTAGGTGACTCCATGTTGATTGAAGCAAATGGTTGGTGTATGGGCCTATAAAAATGACAAATTGTCTGTTAAGATGAGGGAAGCAAAGGCCTTGTTGAAGGGTTTTAAAGAAGTTCGAGTGCACTTTGTACCTAGAGATCAAAATCAAGAAGCAGATGCCTTAGCAGGTGAAGAACTACAAACTCTCATAGTAGGTGCTATCCTTGTGAAAAGTCCTTTATACCAGGGAAAGGAGGAGCTGCATGATTTACTTTACTTTCTTGAGCATTGTGAAGCACCCTCTGGTATGAGTAAAAGTGAACGTAGGTGGTTGGCAAAAAAGGCTACTAGCTATAGCTTAGTGAATGAGGACTTGTATTGTAGAGGTAAAGATGCTGTCTTAAGGAGAGTTCCTGCATCCCAAGAGATAAAGGATATTTTGTTTAGTTGTCATGAAGGTGTGTGTGGTGGCCACTTTGCACAAGAGATTACTAGCAGAAAGATTTTACAAGCAGGGTTCACGTGGCCAAGCCTCCATCGAGATGTACAACATTGGTGCCGCACATGTGAGGTTTGCCAAAAAGCTGGACCAAGGCGTCTTACCCATGAGAATCAGCATCCAATCAAAACCTATGGGCCATTTGAAAAATGGGGGATAGATGCAATAGGGCCACTACCTTGCACTCAATCAGGGAAGGAATACATCATTATGGGGGTGGAGTACATGACCAGATGGGCAGAAGCTCGTCCCACAAAGCGCATCACAGCCAAGGACGTGAGTGATTTCATTTTTGAATGCCTTTGTTTCCGTTTTGGCACACCTTTGGAGATTCTCTCGGATAGGGGACCGGGATTTTGAGCTGATTTAGTCGGGCAATTGATGAGCAAGTTAAAAATCAAGCGCAGGCACTCTACACCATACTACCCTCAGTGCAATGGTCTTATGGAAAAGGTAAATGGTCTTATATGTAAAATCATCACTAAGCAAGTGTATTTACATCCTAAGGCATGGGACAAACACCTAGATGCAGCACTTTGGGCCTACAGAACATCCTTTAAAACATCCTTGGGGTATACACCGTTTCACTTTGTTTACGGGCAAGAGGCACTATTGCCTATAGAAGTGGAGCTAGCGAGCCTCCGAGTTCTAAAAGCACATCAAGAGGATAGTCAAGAGAAGCAGGTGGAAGGAAGAATCATCCATTTGGAGAGGTTAGGGCTAGATCGAGAGTCAGCAGTGAAGTACTATGCAGCCCAGGCAGAGAAGAAACGAAAGAAGTTCAATCGCAACCTTGTCAAGAAAGGTATCAAGGAAGGTTCTTTAGTGCTCAGATACGACAATCGCTTTGATTGCACGAAGGATGGTAAGTTCTTGCTTAAGTGGGAAGGCCCTTTTGTAGTGATACAGAGGTTCTCAAATGGTAGTTACCAACTAGGTGACCTAGATGGTAAGGTACATCAGACCCCGGTAAATGGTTGGCGATTGACGGCCTACCAATGTCGTCTTTCACAGCCATATGCTGGTGAAATCAATGCTAAGGATGGTTCAGAGGAGAGCTCATCATATTCGAGCTCCAACTAAGGTAACAATCATGTGCATAATCGTTTCAAAAAAAAAAAAAAAAGAGAAGACAAAAGAGAAAAAAAGAAAAAAAAAAGAGAAGAAAAAAAGAAAAAAAGAATGCTACCAATGGAAGCGGATATTGATGATGGATGGGGTTTGGCTTTCAAGGGTCTAGGAGACCAGTTGTTAGTCATGGATGGATACAATTATTAATCAGAAAGGACTAAACACGGTGCATCAGCCAAGAAAGCAATAACATGGCAAATTCAATTGGTACCAGGTGGGTAAGTATTCAAGAGAACCCTATTGTAGCACAACCTACAGCTAGAGGCATCAAATACCTGTAGCTTAAGGGGGAGGGCTATATGATGCATGGTTTTTAGGACCCCTTCTGAAGATGCAATAAAGGCACAGTCAGTTGTTGGGGAGATGAGGATACTCTAGTCCAAGGGATCTCGAAAGAGAAGAAAAATCTACTTCACAAGCACCAAAGAGTAAAAAGTGCCATGGACAGAAGATACATGGGAACGAGCTCTTATGCATGCCTACAACCTATATCTTACAGAATAGCCCATTCTAGGTGTGAATTTCTAGTGAAATTTACACGAGGATGTTCTTGTGGACTCACAGCACAGCATACCCCGTTTTCACTTTTTTACCGACAGTAAATATTTTTTACCTACAGTAAATATTTTTCACCTACATGGTAAATACAAATCACTTTTTACCTACAGTAACTTTTTTTACCCATGGTAAATATTTTTTACTGCACCATAAGTATTTGGTAGGTAACAGTTCACTGTTACTAGAAGCAGTGATTGGGCATCAACAATGCAGTTACAGGAGGAGAAAAGGGGAAAATCTTATGGTAAAGGTGAGTTAACAAGGATAAACACTTTTGAGTTGAAAAGAGACATGCTGATTTTTTCAAAGAACACATGTCAAAAGAAGCCATGGTTGAGGATTTTTTGAGAATTTGATATTCAGGAGGACCCCCGCAGGTCCCCCCTTGACATGTGTAGAACCTCCAGTTTCAACAGCCACCTTACCTGCTCTTAAATGCTGGTCAAGGCCTTATCCCCATGTGTCACAATCAGAAAAATCAGCATTTACCCTCCCCTCTCACATCACTCTAGAGAATATCTTGATGGTGACATATCAGGTGACCTCAATCTGTTGACCACCCTAAGCAAAAAGTAACCCCAATCAACGGATTTAAGCATGTTTATCCCTAATCCTAAACCCTCTCAGAAGCCTATATAAGGAGGCCTTCTCTCACTCAAAACCAACACACTTCACCCCCTTCACCAAGCAATGAAGCTATGACGACATTGCTCACAACGAGGAGCTATGGATGGAGTTCTACTCTCTCTCTCTCTCTCTCTCTCTCTCCCTCTAGTATGCTACATTACTAGCCCTAAAGCCTAAATAAGGAGTCTTCTCTCATGCTCCATGGCCAACATCCTCGCCATCATTCTCTAAGGTATTGATGTGTTGCTAGTAGGATCATACCTACTTGTTGGGTTGATTGTTTTTGACAAGGGATTATGCCATCCTTGGCTTGCTCTCTATATCCCTGTTATGTATGATCAGATGCTGTTGTATTGTTAAGCTGCTGTCTTGTGTATATATATGCTACATAAGGTCCCTAAGCTTTGTTTCTATGTGTTTTGCCATATGTTTTGATGCCATCATAATGCCAGAAGTCTCACTTGCCTATGTGCACTATGTGTGAGGTCCCTAAACCTCTTAATTTAGGGTGGTGCCCCCTTTGTTTTGTTCTTTGCTTATTTGCATGAGGCGTGGTTTATGGAGTGTGCACGAGTACAAAGGCCACCTGATTGCACTGCTCTTTTTCCCGCTATCACTAATTGTACACACTAATTAGTGTGTGCATTGGTCAATGGGATTGGCCAATTCACACACTAATTAGTGCTCATTAACACACACTAATTTGTGTGTGCATTGACCAATGTGATTGGTCAATGTACACACTAATTAGTGTGTGATTAGTGTGTGCATTGGTCAATGGGATTGGCCAATTCACACACTAATTAGTGCTCATTAACACACACTAATTTGTGTGTGCATTGGCCAATGTGATTGGTCAATGTACACACTAATTAGTGTGTGCATTGGTCAATGGGATTGGCCAATTCACACACTAATAAGTGTGTGCATTAGTTTGGGATTAGTGTGTGCATTGGTCAATTGGATTGGCCAATACACACATTATTTAGTGTGTGATTAGTGTGTGTACAAGCCAATTGGATTGGCCAATACACACACTATTTAGTGTGTGCATTGACCAATGGAATTGGTCAATGCATAGTCCAATTACACAAGCCAATGCACACACTAATTAGTGTGTGCACAATCTAATGCACACGCTAATTAGTGTATGTTAAAACACACTAATTAGTGTGTGCACAAGCCAATTACACAAGCCAATGCACACACTAATTAGTGTATGTTAACACACACTAATTAGTGTGTGCACAATCTAATGCACACACTAATTAGTGTGTGCACAAGCCAATGCGCACACTAATTAGTGTATGTTAACACGCACTAATTAGTGTGTGCACAAGGCAATTACACAAGCCAATGCACACACTAATTAGTGTGTGCACAGTCCAATTACACAAGCCAATGCACACACTAATTAGTGTGCACACACTAATTAGTGTGTGCACAAGCCAATTACAGAAGCCAATGCACACACTAATTAGTGTGTGCACAAGCCAACACTAAAACACACACTAATTATGTTAAATTAAACAACAATCAACACAAAAACTGAAACATACCTCCATGATTTAGTCGTAGGTGACGTATTAGGCCCCAATGACGTCCAAATGATCGCACAATCGGTCACACTAATCATAAACACAATAATCTCTTATTAGTCAATACACACACTAATATCTTATTAGCACTCAAGGCTTTGCAAGACTCTTTTATAGGTTGTAGACACACATTGGATTCTTTCAAAATTGGATACGATAGAGAATCCAATGTTTGAAAAAAATCAATGTGTAAATTTTTAATCATTTATTCAAATTTTATACCCTAGTTTAATCTTTGTCATAATAAATGCAGACCATGTCTTCTTCTTCCACACCACGCTTTCGCAACATTGAGGATTTCATGGTAGACAGGATGCCAAATCCCGATGCTCTCTCTGCTATCATTCACAGCCGTCGCCTCAACAGTCATCATCAGGGTTCGACTGGTTACCGGACTCTCTAGGTGGGTCCACTGTCGTACTTGTGACCGATTCAGATGTGGAGAGGGCATTGCGTCTTTGGGCTGAGTGGTTAGGTTCACAGCAGACCCTTATGCAGCGCTATTCACCGGCGCAGCTAGCAGCTTTTGGATTATCAGAGGTCTCTACTCCGACTGGTGGCACTCCATACCTGCAGAGTTTTCCAGCTACAACTCCACGTTCAACTTTTCCTTCACAGGGTCCGACGCCGTTGGGTGCGGCGCCACAGGGTCCGACGCCATGGGCGTCCACCTATCCATCACCTATCCCACCTTCTACCCCAGATTCACGTCGGCGCTCTTCTGGCAGTCAGCGTCAGGGCAGCTCGCGCGCTAGTGCCGGTCGATCTCGACGAGGGAGCGTAGCTAGTTGTTGTTTTGGGGGGGGGGGGGGGGGGGGGGGGGGGGGAGGAAGTACTACAGATTATCCTCCACAGCCACCGCTCCCTGCTCCAGCAGAAGATGAGGACCATGACATGCCTTCACCAGATGCTCGCGGGTTATACTACCAGGTTCATAGAGTAGGTATGGTGGATCTCGGGACAGCGCAGGGCAGGAGATTCCGCACACACGTCAACCAATTAACCCACTCCACATATATCAATTGTTTTCTCAAATTTGATCAGCAAGATCCCTAAACCTCACATATATAGAGACAACCATGCACATGCGTTTCCCCAACCCCGAGGGGCAACAATTCTCAAGGCAATGGTTGCAAGAGCGTGTCAAAACATTTCTGAATAACAAAAAATCTAGTGTGAGAAGAGCGGCGGGGATGATCATGTAGACCACATTCCCAACGAGGCAATGTTTAAGCCTGAGATTGATGAAATGATCATGGATTCAGAGAGGCTTATCTATGATGATATGAACAGTGAAGCCGATACGCCATTGTATAATGGAGGACGAGTGTCTAGATGGAAAGCGCTCCTAGTTCTTCTCAACATGCAGACAAAGTTTGGATGGAGTGACACTAGCGTCACAGCGCTTTTCAGGTGATCTATTATAATTAGTTTACTTTAATAAAACTCTAAATGTATAATGATCTGATAGATTTTTACACAATTGTACCGTATTTTTATGTTGTGTAGATTGCTCAAAGAGCACATACTACCAGCTGATAATGTGATGCCAGATTCTCGAGAGGAAGCAAGAAAGATTTTGGGAAACTTGGGGATGGATTACAATTCGATCCACGCTTGTCCTAATGACTGCATTCTTTCCAGAGGGGAATACATAGACATGGAGAAGTGTCAGAAATGTGATTCCGAGAGATATCGAGTAGATCTCCACGGAACAAAAATTTTGTAAAAGGTTTTGTGACATTTTCCTCTGCTTCCTTGCATCAAGCATTTCTTTGAATGTAAGTCCATGGCCGCCCTAGAATCATGGCATGAGGAGAATAAATCTTCGGATGGTGTGCTATGGATTCCTGCAGATTGCATAGCCTGGAAACATATAGATGCAACATTGTGGGATTTTGCCAAGGAAGCTCGAAATTTGTGCTCAGGCTTGGCTATGGATGGCGTAAATCCATTTGGTGAAAGATCAACATCTTAAAGTGTATGGCCCGTTGTCATCCTCAACTACAACATTCCCCCGTGGTTGACTACGAAGAAGGGGCACCTATGGCTAAGCTTGATTGTGCCGGGGCGATATAAAGTGAACAATATGGACGTGTATCTTCGTCCACTATTGGAAGAGCTACAACAATTCTGGATTGGGATAAAAGTGGTGGATATGAGACGACACACAGGTCGACGGAATGCTTTGATCAGAGGCATTCTAATGTAGACCATGCATGACTATCTCGGACTAACAGAATGCTTAGGTGATTTACACTCCTCACTCAGACACTGTAAATCTTGGTTTTTCTCAAGCTGACCTATTATCATGTGTATACATGCAGCCCTTCAAACAAGTAGATACAAAGCATGTGTCCCATGTGGACCTAGACTGAATGCACATAGGGCGCCCTCATTGAAGAAGCAAATCTACGAAGGTCATCAAGCGTATCTTCTAGAGAACATGTGTTACGCGACAGCTTTTTGGGAAGAGAGCCACCGAGGATGTCTGCACAAGCATGGTTAGAGCAGAAGGAGATGTGTGATGACGGATTGCCCCCAAGGATGAAGAGACTTTCTCTATGGTACGAGTTACCATACTGGCCCCGACTCATGATCAATCACTTTCTCGATCCAATGCACATATTCAAGAATGTGGGTAATCTACTATGGGACCATCTGACCGCAAGAAAGATACTTTGGGAGCCAGGGTTGTTGACCTTAGAAATGTGGATCGTATGGATCAATATTGGTCGCAAACAGCATCCGATGGATCCATAAAACTCCCTAAAGCACCATGGATTTTCAAAGGAGCCCAGAATGCAAAGTAAAAGAGACCATTCGATCTTTGCGGACCCCCACTGGCGTAATGCACTCTCTCCGAACGTGTTTTACTAAAGAAGGAAAGCTTACCGGTCTGAAGTCGCACGACTGTCATAAAATGTGTCAGGTATGTTCATAGTGGAATATATCATACTGAGTTTATTTTACCGGTTGCCATTGAGGGATGTTTGTCTCTTGACGTCCGTAACACAATCTATAAACTTGCGAAGTTGATGCAGTGGATCTCACAAAAGGAGATCATCGTAGACTCCATACCATAATTCACCAAACTAAATGCTGTGGAGGTTGTGTGCATGTCTGAGAAACATTTTCCTACTACCATGCTAACCATTCAGGTGCATCTTCTTGTTCACATAGTTGATGAGGTAGAAATAGCTGGCACAGTACATTCCAAATGGATGTTCTTTTTAGAACGTTTCATGAAAAAGATCAAGGGATATGTGCGTCAAAAGGCAGGTCTCGAGGGTAGTATGGCAGAAGGTTGGCTGGTATCAGAGTCCCTAGTGTACATTGGAGAGTGGCTAGACGAATTTGATAAAGCCCGGGACACGCTATGGTGAACCATAGATGATGAGTGCATATCTGGGATTGTCATGTGCAATCTCGGTGTTGAGAAGAAGATGACGGAAGATCCAGAGGCTAAAATCAACCGATGTTGCATGCTTCACAATCCAGTGATGCAAAAGTGGATTTCACAATATGAGGATGCAAAGCAAGAGCGACAGAGGGCATGAATCGAGTGGAGACGGGGAAGACGACCACTGATGCACTATCCGACGGGTCTGGAGAGCCTACCAACATTCATGAGTTTAATATGGTTGCATAACCAATTAAAAAGCGCACACCAGTGCCGTGAAGAAGTGACTGAGGAAGAGTGGGAGTAATCTCGGGGTTACGCGACCAAGGTAAGTTTGCAATGTACGACTAGTGGATTTCTAGATGTTTGAACAGCCACTCATAATCTTTGTTCGTTGTAGTATAAGTCATACACAGTAGCATGGTGTAAAGGTCGACATTTTAGGGTGGAATGGATCAACAAAAAGTGTTTTACTCAAGATTGTGGAATCATGGCAAACTTTTAACAGTTTAGTCTACGACGGTCCTCTGATGCAGATCCTGTGGTGGCGGAACTCACTTACTTCGGCACGCTACAAGAGATTTTGAGGATCGATTATAGAGGATTTTTTGTTGACTTGTTCGACGTGCAATGGTTCAAGATAATCATGGAGGGTCGCAACGCTACTGTACGTAGAGGAGAGTCTGGTTTTCTTGAGGTGGATTCAACTAAGAAATGGACTGACCTAAGAGACACTTTCGTACTACCCGAGCATTGTCAACAAGTAAGTATGTAAATAGTTAACATCCCATTTTCGAATTTATGTGCTTGGAAGCTCTCATGTAAGTTATGTGGCTCTGGCAGGTGATATTTCATCCTACAAAGTCTGCATCAATGTCACACAAAAGGGAAGAGGCAAATACATTGATAATGAACAAAGAATATACAGAGTACACAGAGTAAATAGATGAAATAAAGAGTCTGTATGGATACAAGGTAATCATTACAAGAAGAGCATAGCTCGTTTCATAACCTCCCGACCACCCCCAAGCTATCTCAATCACACTCTCACTCTCACTCTCAATCTCAATGTTGTGCACAATCTCAATCTCAATCACACTCTCACTCTCAATCTCAATCACAACCACACTCTCAATCTCAATCTCTTGATGGCAACAACGATCATAATCAAAATCGAAAGACGATTACAATCCCAACATCATGATACCCTGCATCGTCTACAAAATGGCCAAAAGAACATACTCGTGCGACCAAATCAACATGGTAATCAAATTCAAAAAATCATTTTGTACCATCATAAAAGAGTATGATCACCCTTAGATTGGATCAAAGAAAAGAGATATTACCTGTGTATATTTGTTTGTAAGCTAACCTGTTTGCTGCTTCTAGGTTACCCTGTTGCTGTTGGCAATTTGTTTCTGTCATAACTTGGTCAAACAAACTCAAAACATAGACTTCCAAGTACTCAAAATGACGGGAACAGGTTTGGTCTACAAGGCATCGCGAACAGAATTGCGAAAAACGTCTTTCTTTGGCTGAAAACGCAACTTTTAGATCGCGACTCATAAAAACCCTATTTTTGGGTCTCCACTACTTTTTCAACTTATTTTAACTCTACCCATGCATTTTAAGCTAAAAAACATAAATATAAAGCATTGGTATTAATAAAAATCTCAATTTTAACTACGTTTTTATCATACTGTTCATAGACAGACTATCTGTTATTCATTAACCTTTGTGAAATATGTCTATTATGTATTATTTAAAAAGAAGATAATATATTTTCTCTTTTAATATCTTAAACTCATTCATTTAAGCTCTATCTAATAGACTATTCAACAATCTTTCAAATCATGCTAAACGAAAGATATTGCCTACTACATTCTTTTCCACTTTAAGAACTTCAAAAATTAGTCTTATTACAATCAAACTGGTGGTCCGTCATAGAAGTAGCCCCTCATAGTGCACGGACGTATGAAGGCTACCATGTGCCAATCACAGCGGCATCAATGGAGGAGATTAGAGAAGATGCTCAGTCAGACGCCGTTGAGGTGGTGGCAGAGGAACATCAAGATTCTACTCTCTATGGGGTGCATGCAGAGGATCTACAAAATGAAACGTAGGACATCTGTTTAAACGGAGAGCTCTATAGAGATATAGGAAGTTATGCTGAGCTATGAGAGGATGAGAGAGAGATATCTTAAAGCCATAAATATTGTATTTGAACAATTTTGCTCTGTATTGTAAAAACTTTGGCTCTCTAAGTACCTTCCATGTTGTATAACTCTCTTTTGATTTTGCGCTCACATTCTGGGCAATCCATGGCCACATGCAGCTCCACCACCTGGTTTTCCGACTGTAAGATTTGATTGTGTGCGCTCTCTCTCTCTCTCTCTATCTCTCTCTCTCTTTCGATTGAAAATTTTGAGTTATTGACTGACCTCTTCCATCACTCAAGTTGAATAGAAGAAGAACGCGTTCTGTTGCTGCTAGCCTTTGAAAATTCCAAAGCTACAAGCACCTTCAAGTTCTACGTCAAAAAAGAAAGAGATAGTTGGGATTCTTGTACGATTCTCCGTTTTGAACAATTTTACTCCGTTTTATAATATATAAATATGTGTTCACGTAGCTTTTTGTCCATTTCTATTTATATGCGTCATTACGTCATTGTATTTAATGGTCTTTGTGTCCACTCTAGGTACGTATGCTCTAGGTATGTTCTCACAAGCAGGGACGACGAGCACTGCACTTCGGGTGCGATGGAGACTGAAGATGCAATCGCGAAGGGAGTGATTTGTCTCTGCTCATAGATGCAGCTCGTCTCACCGCTAGATCTAATTGATCGGGTGAAAGAGACGTTAAGAAGCACTAGTACTGCTTACTTAGCGTCTCTTTCACCCGATCAACTAGATTTAGTGGTGAAAGAGATGCTAAGAAGCACTACTATTGCTTCTTAGCGTCTCTTTCACCCGATCAACTAGATTTAGTGGTGGGGCAAGCAACATCTATGAGCAGATATAGACTTAGTTTGCGATTGCAGCTTCAGTCTCCATCGCACCCGGAGCACAGTGCTTTTACAAATTCACCCTCATTCAACGAAAACTCTCTACACAGGAATCCCTCCTCCTCCTCCTCCTCTCTCTCTCTCTCTCTCTCTCTCTCTCTCTCTCTATCTACTTGTCCATGTTTTCTACTCCATTCATTCAATATTAAGTTTAAATGTTCGTGTGTTTAATGCAGGTTTGGATGATGAGGAGTTTCTTTCTTCTTTGTCACCCTAGCAGAGACAGTGGTACGTGGAGCGTCATCGCTCTGGTGCACCATTGCACGTTCCTACTCCATCCGCATCTCCCTCTGTTTTGGAGCATTCAGCGTGCTTCGAACACTACAAGAGGCTATTCATATTAGCGACGCTCAAAAAAAAAATTCCCGGCGTCGCTATGAGCATCGCGAATTTCTTTGTTAATTTGCGACGCTCATAGCGACGCCGGCTAGGCTAAAAAAAAAACCGAGCGCGCCCAAAAACTCAGATCTCAGATCTGAGTTTTTCAGCGCCCTCAAGCAAGGAGCAGGTAACGCTCTCCCTCTCTCTCTCTCTCTCTCTCTCTCTCTCTCTCTCTCTCTTTTTCTTCTCCACACACACACACACACACACACGAGGAGAGGAAGGAGAGCCAGGTATGCTCCTTCCCTCTCCTCATTCTCATGTTCCCTTCCCCTCTTTCTCTCTCCCTCTCTCTCTCTCACACACACACACATACACACACACACATAGTGTTTTTGAGAGAGAGAGAGAGAGAGAGAGAGAGAGAGAGAGAGAGAGAGAGAGAGAGAGAGAGAGAGTACAAACATAAACAAAAACGCACACACACATACATAAACAAAGAATGCACACACACATTGAGAGAGGAAAAGAGAGAGAGAGCATGCATAAACAAAAAACGCACGCATTGAGAGAGGAAAAGAGAGAGAGAACATGTATAAACAAAAAACGCACACATTGAGAGAGGAAAAGAGAGAGAAAACATGCATACGATCCAAAAAAACGCACACACATTGAGAGATAAAGAGAGAGAAACTAATTTAACGTCGTAGGAAACTAATTAAAATTAAAAGACCTAAAGATCTAGCCGACGAGGAGTTGAACTCAAGACCTATTATTCAAGAGGGAAATGGCATAATCAATCTATCATACTTGGCATGGGTGATAGAAAGGTTATACCATTTATCTCTTTTTATTGGCACACACATCCACACACGCGCACACACACAAGAAGAAGAGAGTTATAACGTCGTAGGAAACTATCTTAAAAGACGTTAAAGATTAGGTTATATGTAGACTTACATTAAATTAGATTTAGGTTTATTTTTAACTAGATTTACGTTTATTTACGCTAGATTTAGATTTACGTTATATTAGATTAGATTTAGGTCTCCATAGACTGCGATGCATGCATGAAGCGGGTGAAGAAAGCCCTCAATGGAATATAGGGTATTGCTGCCTTCACTCATGGTGGGCTCCGTCGATCCAAAAGTACTGGTGAAATGTCTTCAGAAGATAGGGAAGAAGGTGGATCTTCAGGGCGGCAAGAGTCTCTACATCCCCGACACAATGACCATCTAGACAACCTCTAGTCATTCAACAGCAACTTCAAAGTTAGTAACAAGAGCAAGAACGGTCTAAAGGGCCAATTGCTGTCGTCAGATGTGGATGGAGATGAGGCAGCGTCACCACCGGAAGTTAACTCTCACATCTTTAGTGATGAGAATGCCAACTCTTGCCGAGTTATGTGAAAAATTATGTGTTAAATCAGTTTTAAGGTTCTTATAATCCCTGTTAGTTTAGTTCTTTGTTTTTAATATAACATAATTTACGTTAGATTTAGATTTATGTTATATTAGATTAGACTTAGGTTTATTTAGGTTTACCCACACACACACACACACACACACAAGAAGAAGAGAGTTTTAACGTCGTAGGAAACTATCCCAAAAGACGTTAAAGATTAGGTTAGATGTAGACTTACGTTAAATTAGATTTAGGTTTATTTTTAGTTAGATTTACGTTTATTTAGATTTACGCTTATTTACGTTAGATCGAGTCCACGCAATAATTACTTACGGTTTAGGTTTTAGAGTTAGACGAACAGTGAAAAGATCTACTGTGAAAAGATGTTAAGATGCTGTGAAGTGCTACAGCTAGAGAAGAGGCAAAGGGGTTTTGTCCACTACATGCAGTATCATGTAGATGTGGGTGTGTAGATTTCTTGTACCCACAAATATAGGTATTGACCAATAAAGACGAGATTATAACCCGGTGGTTCTGATCTCCGTGCACCTCTAGACCGAGGTGTGCGGGGATTGGACATGACTAGAGAATGTGAGGTAGAGAGAGAGAGAGAGAGAGAGAGAGAGAGAGAGAGAGAGAGAGAGAGAGAGAGAGAGAGAGAGAGAGAGAGAGAGAGAGAGAGAGATAAGACGAAGAATGCCAATAGAATATTAAATTTGTTGTCCAGGTTATAAGTTTTTTATCCTCATTATGAGTAGTGACGAGGATGTGGGACCGTCCAACCGAAACACCTATCTTTCAACGAGGGTCTTATGTCCTTGTAATCAATGCAAGCATGCTGTGCGACGGACAAGACGTGTTTCTTTGCAGCACGTTCGCGAATTTGGCGAGTTCGATCCATCTATTACAGATCGAGTTGTTGCCAATTATAACTCGTCGGACTCTGACGCTGGCCAACAAGCAGCAATCTTGCAACCCAATAGACGTGTTCGCAGGCGCTTTGGTCAAGCAGCATATGTGAGGCCACAAGATGTAGCCTCTGACAGCTCGGGGGATGATCATGCAGAGCACATTCCCAACGAGGCAATGTTTGAGGCCGAGATTGATGAAATGATCGAGACGATCATGGATTCAGAAAGGCTTATCTATGATGATATGAAAAGTGAAGCCGATACGCCATTGTATAATGGAGCACGTATGTCTAGATTGAAAGCACTCCTGGTTCTTCTCAACATGCAGGCAAAGTTTGGATGGAGTCACACTAGCGTCACAGCGCTTTTCAGGTGATCTATTACAATTAGTTTACTTTAATAAAACTCTAAATGTATAATGATCTGATAGATTTTTACACGAGTGTATCATATTTTTATGTTGTGTAGATTGCTGAAAGAGCACATACTACCAGCTGACAATGTGATGCCAGATTCCCGAGATGAAGCAAGAAAGATTTTGCGAAACTTGGGGATGGATTACAATTCTATCCACGCTTGTCCTAATGACTGCATTCTTTTCAGAGGGGAATACATAGACATGGAGAAGTGTCCGAAATGTGATTCCGAAAGATATCGAGTAGATCTCCACGGGACAAAAATTCCACAAAAGGTTTTGCGACATTTCCCTCTGCTTCCTCGCATCAAGCATTTCTTCGAATGTAAGTCCATGGCCGCCCTAGCATCATGGCATGAGGAGAATAAATCTTCGGATGGTGTGCTACGAATTCCTGCAGATTGCGTAGCGTGGAAACATATAGATGGAACATGGTCGGATTTTGCCAGGGAAGCTCAAAATTTGCACTTAGGCCTGGCTATGGATGGCGTAAATCCATTTGGTCAAAGATCAACATCTTAAAGTGTATGGCCCGTTGTCATCGTCAACTACAACATTCCCCCATGGTTGACTACGAAGAAGGGGCACCTATGGCTAAGCTTGATTGTGCCAGGGCAATATAAAGTGGGGAATATGGATGTGTATCTTCGTCCACTATTGGAAGAGCTACAACAATTGTGGATTGGCATAGAGGTGGTGGATATGAGCCGACACACAGGACGACGGAATGCTTTGATCAGAGGCATTCTAATGTGGACCATGCATGACTATCCCGGGCTAACAGAATGCTCAAGTGATCTATTGACACTCCTCACTCAGACACTGTAAATCTTGTTTTTTCCCATAGTTGATCTATTATCATGTGTATACATGTAGGGCTTCAAACAAGCGGATACAGAGCATGTGTCACATGTGGACCTAGACTGAATTCACGTAGGGCACCCTCACTAAAGAAGCAAATCTACGAAGGTCATCAAGCGTATCTTCCAGAGAATCATGTGTTACGCGACGGCTTTTTTGGAAGAGAGCCACCAAGGATGTCTGCACAAGCATGGTTAGAGCAGAAGGAGATGTGCGATGACGGATTGCCTCCAGGGATGAAGAGACTATCTCTATGGTACGAGTTACCATACTGGCCCCGACTCATGATCAATCACTTGCTCGATCCAATGCACATATTCAAGAATGTGGGTAATCTACTATGGGACCATCTGACCGGCAAGAAAGATACTTTGGGAGCCAGAGTTGACCTTAGAAATGTGGATCGTATGGAGCAATATTGGCCGCAAACAGCGTCTGATGGATCGATAAAACTCCCCAAAGCACCATGGATTTTCACAGGAGCCCAAGAATGCAATGTAAAAGAGACCATTCGATCTTTGCGGACCCCCACTGGCATAATGCACTCGCTCCGAACGTGTTTTACTAAAGAAGGAAAGCTTACCGGTTTGAAGTCACACGATTGACATAAAATGTGTCAGGTACGTTCATAGTGGACTTTAATATCATTGCATAAAATGTGGACTTTAATATCATTGTTGCACATACTTTACAGTTTATTTTACCGGTTGCCATTGAGGGATGTTTGTCTCTCGACATCCGTAACACAATATACAAACTTGCAAAGCTGGTGCAATGGATCTCACAAAAGGAGATCAACGTAGACTCCATACCATTCGCCAAACTAAATGCTGCGGAGCTTGTGTGCATGTTTGAGAAACATTTTCCTACTACAATGCTAACCATTCAGGTGCATCTTCTTGTTCACATAGTTGATGACGTGGAAATAGTTGGCACAGTTTATTCCAGATGGATGTTCTTCTTAGAACGTTTCATGAAAACGCTTAAGGGATATGTGCGTCAAAATGCACGTCCAGAGGGTAGCATGGCAGAAGGTTGGTTGGTATCAGAGTCCCTAGTGTACATTGGAGAGTGGCTAGACGGATTTGATAAATCCAGGGACACGCTATGGCGAACCATAGATGATGAGCGCATATATGGGATTGTCATGTGCAATCTCGGTGTTGAGAAGAAGATGACAAAAGATCTAGAGGCTAAAATCAACCGATTTTGCATGATTCACAATCCAGTGATGCAAAAGTGGATTTCACAATATGAGGATGCAAAGCAAGAGCGACAAAGGGCACAAATCGAGTGGAGACGGGGAAGACGACCACCGATGCACTATCCAGCGGTTCTGGAGATCCTACCAACCTTCATGAGCTTAAGATGGTTGCACAACCAATTGAAAAGTGCACAACAATGCGGTGACGAAGTGACTGAGGAAGAGTGGGAGTACTCTCGGGGTTGCGCGACCAAGGTAAGTTTGCAATGTACGACTAGCTAGTGACTTTATTTCTAAACGTTTGAACGGCCACTCATAATCTTTGTTCGTTGTAGTATAAGTCATACACAGTAGCATGGTGTAAAGGTCAACATTTTAGGGTGGAACGAATCGACAAAAAGCATTTTACTCAAGATTGTGGAATCATGGCAAAATTTGAACAGTCTAGTCGACGACGTTCCTCTGATGCAGATCCTGTGGTGGCGGAACTCACTTACTTTGGCACACTACAAGAGATTTTGAGGATCGATTACAGAGGATTTTTTGTCGACTTGTTCGACGTGCAATGGTTCAAGATAATCATGGAGGGTCGGAACGCTACTGTGCTTAGAGGAGAGTCTGGTTTTCTTGAGGTGGATTCTACTAAGAAATGGACTGACCTAAGAGACACTTTCGTACTACCCGAGCATTGTGAACAAGTAAGTATGTAAATAGTTAACATCCCCCTTTTACAAGTTATGTGCTTGAAAGCTCTCATGTCAGGTAATATTTCATCCTACAAAGTCTACATCAAACTGGTGGTACGTCATAGAGGTAGCCCCTCGTAGTGCAAGGACGTATGAAGGCTACCATGTGCCAATCACAACGGCATCAATGGAGGAGATCAGAGAAGATGCTCAATCAGAAGCCGCTGCGGTGGTGCCAGACGAGCATCAAGATGCTACTACTCTATATGGGGTGCATGCGGAGGAGCTACAAAAGGAAACAGAGGATATGTGTTTAAACGGAGAGCTCTATATAGATATAGGAAGTTATGCTGAGTTATGCGAGGATGAGAGAGAGATCTCTTAAAGCCACAAATATTGTATTTGAACAATTTTGCTCCGTGTTGTAAAAGCTCTGGCTCTCTAAGTACCTTCCATGGTGTATAACGCTCTTTTCTACTCACGCTCACATCTTTTGATTGAAAATTCTGAGTTTTCGACTTGCCTCTTCTATCACTCAATTCAATGCGTCATTGTATTTATATGCGTCATTACGTCATTGTATTTAATGGTCTTTGCGTCATTGTCTACTCTATTCATTCAATATTAAGTTTAAATATTCGTGTGTTTAATGCAGGTATGGATGATGAGGAGTTTCTTTCTTCTTTGTCACCGCAGCAGAGACAGTGGTACGTGGAGCGTCATCGCTCTGGCGCATCATCGCGCGTTCCTACTCCATCCGCATCTCCCTCTCTTTCGGAGCATTCGGCGCGCTCCGAAGCTTCGGCGTCGACGAGACGAGCTTCACACTCGTCTAAACACCGGCGCTCTAGTGGTGGCGGTGGCGGTGGCGGTTGTTGTGTGGATTCCGCCACCGATGCCTCCACACCGCCTCGTGTTCGACGAGGCTCTTTACCCTCCCCTTCTTTGCCCGCCCCCACACCAGCCATAGCATCGCCATCTACGCCAAGTTTTGCATGGCTGACTGTTCCTAGAAGCTACACACCTCTACCTACTCCCCCAGGTGCCACCCCTCTCGACACCGGCCAGAGGGCTTGTCTTACTCCATCGACTTCAGCGGCGGCATCATCATGGATGATGACGGCAAGAAGGTGATCTCGTGCATGCGTGGTCTTTGCTCTCAGCTGTTTAGACACTACATACTAAACAAATGGAGTGAAGTACCAAGTGATTTAAAAAACAGAGTCATCAGCATACTTCATGATGAGTTTCCCGTTCCAACACGGGATCAACGCTTCAATGAAGACCTGATGAAGATTCGAATGCGCGAATACTGCAAACACAAGCGTTCCGAAGTGCAAAAAGCAATCAAGAATGGGTGGAACAGGCCAAATTGGCTGGCCAAAGAAGATTGGAAGAATGCGAAGAAAGCAGCGCGCGAGAATCTCGACAAGTGGAAGCAAGAAAAGGATGCAGCCAGAGCGCGAGTAGAGGTAGGGAGCTCGCACCACTTGGGGAGCGGTGGATGGGCATCATTTGAGGCCAATTTTGTAACAGTTTTCACATTGCTCTGTATGTTCGATAGTTTAGGGTTTATGAGTTTTTTAATTCTAACATAATGAAATCTTTGTATGTTTTGACAGTGGTCGATGACAGGACGTGATCCCACACCGTACGAGCGCGAGTACGCAGGCAGGAAGGGCTTAAACACCCTGATGGACATTCTCAGTTCTCGCGGCGGCATCGTTAGTATTAGGGTTTACTCTTTTTTATTTTTTGTATTGTTTTATAAATGTCGTTATATGTTTATACTTACTGAAAGCTGTCTTATTGTCTTTTTTTGCAGAATCCGACAGATACGCCGCTTGGACGCGATGAGACGTCTGACTAGACGACGTCAGTTTAGCCATAGCTAGATAGCATTGGTTTAGGGTTTCTCATAGCTTATGTATCATGAGACGGATTTTATACGTCTTTTTGAACCATGTATATTATTACATTTGTCACCGGAGTTCCTTTTGCCAATCAATTCTTTATGCCTATGATGTTGTACAATTGTCATTATTACATTTGCCAATCAATTCATTTTGCCTATGATGTGTACAATTGTCAATTTTGCAAACAATGTGTCTTGTGGGTGACTATTTTGGGTCTATTATCTACCCTTGCACTTTTTTTAAAAAGTGAATCAAGTACAATATGGTTGATGGGTGGCAGAGCATTCAATGCCCTGCCACCAAAAAAAAATTCTCTCGGGCGTCGCTTTAACCGTCGCTATTTATGGCTCTGTAGCGTCGCTATAGTCTTCAGTGTAAACGTCGCTATAACCGTCGCTATGAGCGTCTCTATATAGCGACGCATATAGCGATGCTCTCATAGCGACGCTCGTAGCGACGGTTTTAGCGACGCCGGGGGTTATAAAAACCCAGTGTATTTCCGTCGCTAACAGCGTCACAAGAGCACACAACCTCTTGTAGTGGAAGCTTCGGTGTCGACGAGAAAATCTTCACACTCGTCTAGGCAGTGGTGCTCTAGTTGTGGCGGTGGTGGTTGTTGTGGGGATGCCGCCGCTGATGCTTTGACACCGCCTCATTTTCCACGAGGATCTTTACCCTCTCCTTCTTTTCCTGCCCCGACACTAGCCACGACATCGCCATCGACACTAGGTTTTGCGCGGCTGACTGCCGTTCCTAGCGACTACACACCACTAGCTACTCCTCTAGGAGTCACTCCAATGGACACTCCTCGCTTCGGGGCTCAGACTCCAGTGGAGACACTTGACTTCCGTACCCCCATCAACACGCCACTAGAGACCCCTGCCGAGACACCCAGGTTCATGCGTCAATGGCGAGAGGACTTGCCTTACTCCGTCGACTTCAGCGGCGGAATCATCTTGGATGATGAAGGCAAGAAGGTGATTTCGCGCATGCACGGCCTTTGCTCTCAGGTGTTTAGACACTACATACTAAACACCTGAAGTGAAGTACCAAATGATTTAAAAGACAGAGTCATCAGCATGCTTCATGAAGAGTTTCCCGTTCCAACACGGGATGAGCGCTTCAATGAAGACGTGATGAAGGTTCGAATGCACGCATACTGCAAGCACAAGCATTCCGAAGTGCAAAAAGCAGTCAAGCATGGGTGGAAGAGACTAGATTGGCTGGCCGAATAAGATTGGAAGAATGAGAAGAAAGCAACGCACGAGAATCCTGACAAGTGGAAGCAACAAAAGGAGGCAGCCAGAGCGCGAGTAGAGGTAGGGACCTCGCACCACTTGGGGAGCGGCGGGTGGGCATCATTTGAGGCCTATTTTATAAGTGTTCGCATTGCTCTTTATGTGTGATAGTTTAGGGTTTATGGGTTTTTAAATTCTAACATAATGGATTATTTGTATGTTTTGACAGTGGTCGATGACAGGACGTGATCCCACACCGTACGAGTGGGAATACACAGGCAGGAAGGGCTTAAATGCCCTGATGGACATTCTCAGTTCTCGCGGTGGCATGGTTAGTATTAGGGTTTACTCTTTTCTATTTGTTGTATTGCTTTATAAACGTCGCTATATGTTTATACTTACAAAAAGCTGTCTTAATGTTTTTTTTTGCAGAATCCGACAGATACGCCGCTTGGACACGATGAGACGTCTGATTAGACGACATCAATCTAGCTGTAGCTAGATAGCATTAGTTTCTTTTTGTCATAGCTTATGTATCATGAGACGAGTTTTATACGTCTTTTTGAAAACCATGTATATTATTTCAATAATGACAATGGTGTTGTAACTATTACATTTGCAAAGTTTAACACTCAAGTGATTTTCCCTATGATGTGTACAATTATCATTGATTTACTTTCACCAACTCACGCTTGTCAGTTTTGTATCTTTATTTTGCAAACAATACGTACTATGGATGATGGAGTTAATGGTTATATTGTCTTGTGGGTGTCTATTTTGGGTCTATATCTACCTTTGCACTTTTTTTCAAAGGTGAATCAATTAATAAAAGATTCAATATGGTTGATGGGTGGTAGGGCATTCAATGCCCTGCCACAATAAAAATTTCCTCTAGGGCGTCTCTATGAACGTCACTATATAAGGCTCTGCAGCGTCGCTATAAACGCCGCTATAGATGTCCTGCAAACGTCGCTATAATCGTCGCTATGTAGCGACTGGTATAGCAACGCTTATAGCAACGTTCCCATATCGATGCTGTTAGCGAAGCTCTTAACGGCGCCGGGGGTTACAAAAACCCAATGTATTTCCGTCGCTAACAACGTCACAAGAGCACACAACCTCTTTTAGTGACACAGTCAAGATTTGGAGAAAAACATTTGACAGAAGATCGCGATCCATGTACCTCAACCTCAGAATTTGATGAAAGTTGGTATAGAGCTTGCATATGACCTTGTCTACACACAGTCAAGATTTGGAGAAAAACATTTGACAGAGGAACATGGATCGTGATCCATGTACCTCAGCATAGTGGGGGTGTCTGACTTGATGGTCTTGTAGACATACTTGACTACATCCAAAATCTCAAGTGTGAGCTAAGAATACCTTTTGGAAACCAAGATACCAGCCAAAGTTCCTGTGTTCTTGTCCTATAACTTTTTTGAGTGTTGTTTCAAGTGCAGTTCATCAAAATTGATCTAACTTTTGATACACAACTCCAAATTGAGTCATGTATAGCCAAGAAGATAGATTATGGGCAATAGCACAAACTAAATTTTTCTAGGTTTCCTAATTTCAAACTTTTAGGGTACCCATAACTAATTCTAGAGACCAAAAAGCCACAAAGAATTAACATTTAAGAGACGTGACCAAGGACAAAAAGGGGATAAGTTGCACTACACCAAAGTGGGCTTGTCAAGGACTATCTTGAGAGTTTTGAGTGACTCTTGACCATGACAAATCATCCACCACCATGGTTCTCTACTCCTTTTAGAGACATGAAAAACGCTGCAATGCCGACAACAGGGGGATTGGGAGAATACCTTGAGGAGAGGCATCCTCTAATCGACAAACTGAATGTGAGAGTCATCAAAGCAAATGAATCCATGAAGGTGCTTATAGATTATGCACATGAGGCCATATATAGATTCACAAATGGAGATCCATATGTCTTCTACAAATGTGTAGAATCCAATGCCAGGGAGTTGACCACCCATAAGAATCTCTATGCCTTCACATATCAGATGCCCATGAAGTTCAAGTTTTGATGGTAGATAAGTATGGAAGAGAGTACAAACTTGTCAATCCAGTTGATTGAGAACGATATGTGTACAAGGGGACTCCGATCTCTACTTACTTTTAGTCAATAAGGATGCAAGAGCACATACCAAAGAGGATTCCACATGGATTTTCTCCAAGACTAGAGTAGAGGACGAGAGACGTCTTTCCAAGAAACCACGAACTGTTTACGTTGGTGACTAAACCACAACGTTTAGGACCATATCAAGTGGCTCAATGTGTTAAGACAAAGTACAATGGGTCAGGGGATTCATACACTCATGTCTCACTCTTCAAACAAGTCTTGAGAGCTGAACAAATTGCAAATTTTCATACATAGTATGAGGGATTTGGATTGACATTAGAAGGAACAATTTTGACGTGGTTCTAATCACTACACAGAGATGATATTCCAAACATAGTAAAACTCTTACAAGAGTTTGTAGAGGAGTTTTCAAAAAGGAGGATCAAAACAACATAGTGTCCCAAATCAATGCTTTCAAACAAAAAGTGAACGAAAGAGTGAAGGAAGCTCTGCTTCACTTCTAACAATACATCCAGAGATGTCTTGTGAGAGAGATATTGCAAGATGAGAGATTATTTGTTCTCTTCATAGAGGGCTTGAGGAATGAAACTCTCAAAAAAGGACTTACATTTGAAAGGATGCACGATGTTTGATCAAGTCACTAGAGAATGTAATGGAATTTGCCTATTCAATTTGAGAATAGCGGAATTTAATGAGAGTACTTTCAAGAAATGATTTTGTGAGCATAGCGGGTATACATAATTGAAGATAGCAACATAATCATAGCAATTAGTTAACTTGGCATAGACAATACTTTTTCAAGAGAGAGAGTTTAGAGAACATGACAACAATTGAGGACCGGATTTATGTGGAGCCGGTCCCCCCTCCAATAGGCATTTGTATTATGATTTCTCCCATAAAGAGAGACTTGTTACAATACAGTCTTTGTGTTCCTTGTGACCTAGGTGATGCCATGAAGATGGAAGGCTTCATGCACCACAAACATAACATAAACTTGAAGAAAGCTTTAACTATCCCAAGCCTCAGTCCCAAGACCTCAAACACCTTCGAAGGTGGAGAGAGCTAGCAGGGAATGAGGGTAGGGAAGAGGAAGAAGAAACATTTCGTAGGAGAAAGAATTAGTTCCTCACTTATCATACTCTTGTTGCTAGCATACATAATAGCATAGTAATGAAGAAGAAGGAGATGGCAAGCTTAAGCATTGAAGCATGGCTCTTGCTTGGATTTGCACTCCATAGCCAAGAGTGTTGGTGTAGGCTCTCAACCTCTACTTGCTTGGAGAGGGAGCTCTTGCACTTTGCATATCACACAATGAGAGTGCTTGTGAGTGTGTGTGGGTGAGTATACCCCCTAGGCACCCCCCTAGCTTGCTTGGGTCGACCCCCCCTTGTAGCTCATGCCTGAAGCTCATTGGACCCCTCCAGGCCTAGCCAATCACAAGCAGGAGCCATTACAAGCAACATGGGTAGCCTTGGGACAAGTGTCCCCCTTTCCCCTTTGAGAGAGAGGACTTGATAAATGCTAAAACAATTAGATAATTCATGTAACTTATCATTGGACCCCTTTGAAGCCTAGCCAATAGGCTTCAAGCAACACATGAAGGTAACATGGGTAGGGGCCTGACATGTGTCCTTGCTGCCTCTTCAAGATGGGCTTCCCTTGTGTGTGTGAGTGGGTGTTCTCTCTCTAGGCCCTAGGAAAAGGGCTCACCCCCCCTCTTGTAGGAATGCTTTTGACTTTTAGGTGATCAAGCACCTTACTCACCAAGCATGACAAAGCACTTGAACTAGGGGGGGCTCCCACAAGCATCTCAGGCAAGCTTCTCAAGGCACCTCAAGTACTTTAATCATGCAGCAAGTCAAGCACCTCAAGCATGGAGCCAGTCAAGCACCTCAAGCATCTTAATCAAGCACCTCAAGCATGAAAAACACCTCAAGCATGACAAGCACTTCAAGCAGGACAAGCACCTCGAGCTTGGGCCGGGTTCCCACCTCAAGCTTAGCCCTAGCTTACTTAAGGTCAAAAGGACTTTTACACACATTTATTGGAGGTCTTCAATGAAGCTAACCCTAAGGTCTTATGCTCCATTGGTTAGCCTTGCTCTTTGATAGACCATCTCCCTTTTGGGCCCCTTTACATTGGCCCCGTGTTGAGATAGATCTAAAAGCACATACCTATATCTTAACACTTGTTCCCGTTTATTCTCCCACATTAAGTGATCAATTTAATATGAGAAAATCATTTGGGTTAGTTAGATATTAGATTTTATGACAGAGAAGCTCTAGATCTAGTTGAAAATTGTAAGGCTACGGAGAGGTGATTGAAGATACAGACAACCACAACTAGTGGTGCCTTATCTCCGAAGAGCAAATCAACAACAAAGAGAGATGCTCAAACTCCTTGGGAACCAATCATTGATCACGTGGTTAAGGGCGTAATTAGAAGAATAAACCAAGGCTATATCCAAAACCAGATCGTACGACAAACTGAATTGAAAAGATGTAATACTTGTGGAGTGGATCATCCCACTCCATGGTGTAGCACTCAACGGAAGCCGCAACAAATGCTAGGGTAACAACCGCATCTCCTAAATGATGGTAGAGTAGTATCAACTACACTCAGCCAATACATGTGCCACAACCTGGATACAAATATGCTCATGTTCATAGCCAATCATGAGTATGGGTCAAAGAATATTCTTACCAAGCAAGAACAACCATTGGCTATATCACCAGCTATGAAAGAAGAAGGTCCATGGTATGAATGTGGAGGTGATCATTGGGCACAAAGTTGTCCAAACAAGGGTCCATAAATAGAATTATTTGGATTCTGTGAACGTTGCGAGAGAGACCATCTATACCAAAATTGTGCTAAGAATCCAAACTACAAAGGCAAAGCAACAATGAATGTTGTAGGCGTGATGCCTTCTTCAAGCGGATCCGAGATAGAACCCAGATTTCCTTTAAAGGTAATGACTCGAGCTCAAGCTCAAGAATCTGCTAAAAACGCAATTGTTGAACAGGAATCCACATTGCCTCTTCAAATAGAAATCGAGAACATATCGGTGAGAACAGGAAGAAAATCCTAGAAAGCCAAAAGGGACATAACGAAAGAAAAAAGGCTACAAGAGAAAGCTGCATTGAAAACTAAATTGAATCAAACAAAAGAACAGCTTAGACAAGAGCAAGAAAATAACAAAATCGCAAAAGGACCTAAAGAGTCATAGACTAACTCGGGAGGTTCAATTCTGGTCAACAAAGTTTTTGAACCTTTAAATGCAATTTTGAAGGCCTATGAAGCTAGGCTACAACCCAATCAAACCCAAGAGGATAGATGGCTGACATATCCTTATCCATGGTATGAAAAAGAGAGGTTGAAAATGTGAAAGGAGCTCATCCAGAAGGCCCAAGATCTTATGGAACCACATATTCTAGATGCTCCGAAAAGGGAGGTGCTAATCCGTCAAAAACTCCAAGAACTGGAAAGTCATGGTATTGTAAATAAAGACCAAGAAGATCCAGGAGTTGAGGCACCTTTAGATACAAGGGGAGTAGCCAATACCATAGATAGGGTGGGCTCACAAGCAGTGGTGCCTATTTTGGAGGTAGAAGAACCGTGGCCACAACCCTTATGGGAATCAATCAAAAACAAAAAAGACGGTAGTTCTATTTAACAATCAGCACCTATCCCTGAGATAAACATGGATCATAAAATTTTCCCACGGGAGATATAATATCTTTATATGGGAATGTCAGGTCTATGACATCTGAAGAGAGTAAACCACGCTCTCGAAAGACTTTTCCATCTTTCATAGGAGAACTTGAAACAAAATTGGAGGTTAAAATGGTACCTTCTCAGTGGAAAGCCACGCCAAAAATGATGGATACCAAGAGCTTGCATGAATTGATGTCTTCTAATATACAATGCACACTTCATCTCTTAGAGCTACTAAAAATTAGACCCCATCTATGGGGCCAAATGGGCAAAAACGTGGAAAACATGGGGTTGAAAATCCCTTCACATGACCAACTTGTAGACAGAAACATGGATGACACCTCGCCTAAGAAACCACAGACAAATCTAGTACCAGTAAATAAGGTGGTGACTACTATAAAGGAGAAGAAGGAAACAACACCTTACCACTTGAGTACAAACAAGTAAAGACGATTTGTATATTAGATAGTGGGACAGGAATTGCCATTGCAACCAAAGAAATATGGAAAAAATGGGGAAAGCCTGCTCTTACAAAAACTCAAATGAAATTGCAATTAGTGGATGGATAGGTGGAGAGACCGATAGGAATATTATAACAAATCATTGTATCCTTGTGTGGCATAGAGTATGAGCATACCTTTGCCACAATGAATTTTGACAAGAGCAGCAACTTTGACACCATACTGGGTAGGACATTCATGAATCAACTCAAAATGGTACAAGACTGGGGCTATGAAAATATCTACTTGAGAGACAAAGAGGTCACAACAAAAATTAGTGTCAAAGATCATAGTTATAGAGATGTAGAGCAAGCCCCAGGGGAAGAACTACACTCCACAATTGAAGAGGAAAACGAGGTACCTGCTTGGCTACAACACAAAGCACATATTTGGAAGTATGGAGCTTTGGAGTGTGGAAGTCTTATAAAGCAAGATTGCATACTAGAGCATTCAGTAGAAGATGAAGATTATATTAAGGAACCGTTCCCATAGGATTTCTTTGAACCCTTTGGATGGGATCAAATACTGGCGACTCTTGATGTCTGTTTAAATGAGGCAACCAACACAAAATTTTGCGATGAAGATGGCTATGAAATAACTCCCTTATTTACGATAAAGGTGTTGAAGGAAGCTAACGAGGTTTATGAGTGTGAAAGCAGAAAAAGTGAAACAGATTGGTATGTCATGGAGCATGATGTCAAACTGCAGACAAAGGAAGCAAAGAAACCATGAGAATATGTCGTCTTGCACTTGGCGTATCAATCAAAGTGGAGTTCTCCCCTCTTCTTCTCTCTCCATCAATAATGGTGCCAAAGGGTTTGTCAAGTAAGATGTGTTCTACATTGATGTTTTCTTGATTTCTTGTTGTTTTGTTTTTCATCTCTAATCCAACATATATATATATATATATATATCTAATATTATCTCTGATGGGGGCTTTTCACAAGCCAAGCTCCCATACCCCTCTTCTCTCGTCCCCACCCCATGAAAACCCCCTCTTAGGGAGGGAGTGATAAAAGGCATTGGAAAAAGTAAGAAAAAAATAAAGTATGATTATGTAAATATATAAGAAAGGTAAAATAGGCCACCTCATGCCTGCGGGTAGCGGGCCATCCCCACCTTGCCTCCTTTTTTCTTCACTGTTGCCCTGCCGTGTGTCCCTTTTCCTCTCCTCCACTCAAAAGGTCAACTCCCTCTCTCTTCCCCTTGTCCTTTCTCCTTTCTCTCTCCCCTCAAGCTACCCCACCTCTCACCAATAATGCATTATAACTCACCAATAATGCACCCTAACTCACTTGCAACTTACCCTATCTTCCAAAATAGTATACCCCAGCCCCTCTTTCTCTCTCCTATCATATCCCATGACCCAAATACCCCTCTCTCTCTCTTTAAAGGGCGCCATATTTCTTGTCTTGTAGCTAAATAACCTTCCCCACACTCACACACACTCAGTTTCACTGAAAAAGGTGCCCACAGACCCATCCCCACCCAGTGGTTACCTGATTTTTCTTGTGTTCACACACATCTGCACACAGATTCACCTCTGAACAAACTCCCCTCTCTCCCCTCTTGTAATTACTTTATTCTCCATGTCACCTCTCACTTTTTTTCATCAACCCATCTCTCTCTCTTAGTCTCTCTCTCATGAGACTGCTGTTTTGGCACATATACACACAGCCAGACAAGTGGGGCCCACAGTCACATGGCCTATGTAGATAATGATTTCTTCATTTCTAAATTCTAGAATTCCTCCCCCCTCCTCCCCTATATAAAGAGGGGTCACCATCACACTAAATACACACACAACATCACCAAAGAACACACTATGCACTGTGTGTGCCTAATGCACACACACACACACCCACACCCACACCATCACCATCACCGCAATCACCATGCTTGTCTTGAGCATGACCTCTACACCCTTGGCTATGGAAGATGAAGGGCAACTAAATGAAGGATGATGGCCATAACCCTCGTGCGAATCTTCGCCATCAACTCCCACCTATCCGCCATGTGCTCTACCACTCTCTCCCTTCTCATTCCCCTACCCTATGCTCCCCATTTCATCGCCTTATTCTCTAAATAAAGCTTGAGGTTTTGTGAGTACGTTTTCTTGCAATGTTTTGTCCATGTGAGGTGTGCGGAATCGCCATCTAGTCTTGTGTTTGGAGTGAGCTTGTGTATGTGTGGTACCTAAGTAGTAAGCCGCTATACCCCCTCCCTCACTCTCTCTCTCTCTCTCTCTCTCTCTCTCTCTCTCTCTCTCTCTCTCTCTCTCTCTCTCTCTCACTTGATCTCATTCCGTTTCCTCTTTATCATTACTCCCAAGCATCCATCTATCTTGGATGAAAACTTTGTTATGGTGGTGTGTTGTTTGCGTCCTAGCCGCTGAAGCTAGGTGGTGCCCCTGTTTGCATTACCATGACAGGCTCCAGGCGCGCCATTCGGTCCCCGGTGTTTTAGAGGTCGTCGGGGTTCGGGGTTTGCTTTGCTCCCGTCATTCGGTGCCCCCACGGAGGATCTTTTCATGAAACCCTTCAGTTTACAAGATTGAAACCCCTAAACTATTGTGAATGGATGAATGGCTAGCAGGATTTGCTAATTGGACGATAGAAGAAGAAGAGCTCCAAGCACAACTAGACGAACTCCGCATCTCCATCGAAGCTCGAGTGCCAGGCATAACGGTAATCAATTTGCAGTGGGAGAGCCAACTAACACGCCAAACCCAGTGGATATACATAGGCCAAGTGCCAAGAAGAAGAAGGAGAAGGTCGAAACGATGTCCGCAACCTACAACCAACCCACAAAAACAAAATGGAAGGAGCTCTACACAATGGAGAATCAACACTATTCTACTTTGAGAATCGGGTAACTCAAGTCACCGAGGTAATTATCACAGTCAGTTTTCAAGTCGCACCTGATGCTGCAGCACAGATAACGGAATCATTGGCTTACACTCTCACTAGAGAAACTAGGGATCGACTGAGTTTGTTTCAGGAAAGAACACCACCCTCTCCCACAAGCTTGTACAGTGACTAAGCACCTTTAAGCTTCACATGAATCAGTACAACCTACCTCAAGACAGATCACACATACCAACACGTGTACGCTCAATCAAGGTAATACTGGATTTGAAGGCTTACTACCAGCACATCATTGACACCATGCTGGGTGGGGAGCAATTTTTTGAGGTTTTGGAATCAGATCAACCATTTGTCTTACCTTTGGTACAAGGCAATTTACCGTTTGAAGTTTTAATCTATGTCCTAGTATAAGAGGGTATACACACCTCCTTGTAAAGAAGAAAAAACTTTTGCAAGTTAAGCAGTGTCTTTCTAGCTCTCTCTCAGTAATCATGGCAAGTGTAGCATTTCCAACATTTAAAGGAAAGAAGGGGGACGATTTGGTAACAGACTTTCTAGATGACTTTGAAGTAGCATGTGTAGTGAGAAACAAAGATACGGATGAATCCCGGGTTATAATCTTTAAGCATCTCATGAAGCTAGAAGCTAGATCATGGTACAAGGCACTTCCACAAGCAACCAAGGATGACTGGGAACCCTTAAAAGCCGCTTTTAAGAGGTGCTTTGGGGGAGGTACCACTTCAGAAAAGTTGTTGGACAAGTTGAGAGACTTGAAGCAGGAGGATCTTTTAGAATATGCCACCTATGAGTCCAAATTTGTGGATTTGTGGGAACGGTGGGTTGAGTCACTGGCAAGGGGGGAAGCCGCACCCGATTTCCTAAAAAAAGATCGGTTCACGCATGGCTTATGGCCGCTTCTCAAGGAGAAGGTGAAAGGTAGATTCTCGGCTACGTACGAGTTAGCCGTTGAGATTGCTCGCCTTAAGGACAAGAAGATGCAAATGAAAGCCAAAGAAACCTAGTCAACAGAAGCAGGAACATCGCGTCGACCAGTAACTACGACAACCACCATACCACCACCACCGGCTCTTGGTGTAAGAGATGACCAACAAGATATGTTGGCCCATATTACTGACCAACTGCAGAATTTGTCTGTCCACTTAATACAGCAAGGGAGGAGTCAAGAAAGAGATCAAGACCCTGGAAGAGCACGACGACAAAACAGGGAGTATCATTGCTACAATTGCGGAGAAGACGGTCACGGTATGTACTACTGTCCCAAACCACGACAAAACTATAATAGAGGAGGTAGGAGGAACCAATTGTCACCCCCCGAAATCACCCCCCCGAGGACCGGCCACGAGAGGGGACCCCCCACCTAGACACTGTAGCCTCACTCCACACACTCGCGCACCGTGGGGACTCCACGCAAGGTTCCCCGAGGCACGCTATGACCCGTCGGCGGTGCGGCGGAGCCTGAGGCTACGTGGGGCTAGGGACCCGAGACGCGAGACCCGCGAAGACCCGCGAAACGCAAACGGCCGTCGACCCATGGAACGCAACCACGCCCGAGCCGGTCCCGTCCGAGCCGGGCCCCCGAGAAGGCAACTTGACCCGAGCCGGTCCCGTCCGAGCCGGGCCCTCCTGAGCCGGTGCCGTCCGTGCCAGGACCCCTTGAAGCAACACCTTGGTCCCTCGGCTGCGCGCGGGTATAAATCCCCGCCGGGCCCTTGAAGGTAGAAGTCCCCTCGGCTGCGCGCGGGTATAAATCCCCGCCGGGCCCCTTGAAGACAGAAGTTCCCTCGGCTGCGTGCGGGTATGAATCCCCGCCGGGCCCCCTCCCCGACGCGCCCAGAAACTGGGGTGTCACACTTGGTATCAGAGCTCCAGAACGAGCTCCTGGAAACGAGCCGAAGACTAACGTGCCCGACGCGCACGATACTCACGACGACTCCAACCGCAATGGCCCGGGTCGTCAAAATCCTGGTGAAGAGAGCTCCAAAAAGCAACCACACGCCCTCCGCACCGTGACGCGTTCCCTGAACACTGGGCCGTCACTCGTGACCCGCACCGGCCCCGATCCGAGCCGGGCACCTCCATGAGGAAAAGGAACGATGCGAGCCAGACAGGGCTCTTCGTGACGCGTCCAAACAACGGGCCGTCACCCGTGACCCGCGCCGGCCACGATCCGAGCCGGGCACCGCCATGACACAAAAAGCAAAGATACGAGCCAGACAGGGCTCTCCACATGAAGAAAAGGCAGATGCGAGCCAGACAGGGCTCTTTATGACAAAAATAGAGAAACTCCAAAAAACGTGACGAACCAAGCCAACGGTGTTCGTCGCGCCCCGGCCACGTTTTGTGGCCCATGCTGAGCTGAAGATCCAAACGACGTCCAAACAGGGACCAACTCGCAAGTGCTGCATTGCGACGGAACGCTATTTCAGATTCGGCTTTCAAGAAGCCTCCGCGCGGACCAACGCAGCAGGTGGCTCCGCGCACATCGGGTTACCTATTCGGAGGTCATTTGGAGGGCCTTCTAAGAAAATGTATTTTTTGCACTCTCTCTCTAGAAAAAATGACAAATAAAAGAGCTGGGTCTTTCATAGTAAAACTTCAAAAAGTGTACTTTAAGTAGATTCCTTACCCCTCTGAACATTCGTTCTTAGTGATTGAGGGATAATACTCTTTTTAGTTGTATTGAATGAACAACGTCAATACGGAGGGAATGAGGCTAACATGGAGGGACGAATCCGCAGCCGCTATTCACTTTCCATTAAACCTGCACATTTGGCTAATGGCGCACTCCTCAAATGGCACAAATTTTACCCACAAACGAGCCAAATATCACCTTCACATTGATTTGGACAATGAGTACCAACCATTGATTAAGCGCAGTAAAACAAACACACATATACCTCCCACCTCCATAGACACGCTCAGAGCTCAAGGAGCTAAACACATAGATATCTGGACGAGAGGCTCTCTCTACCCTAAGAATCCAATAACTAATGCGTCTCCACCGTTTTTCAATCCTACAAGCTTATTGACCTTTGCTGGTGATGGAGAAAACGGCCTTCTGGGTTATTGTAAATCACGTACAAGAGAAGCTGGAACTTACAAGAGCATTCTCCAAGCTCAACAATGTGAGATTGTTCGCCTTTCACATTTACATTCTACAGATCAGGTTACCATTTTGCAACATAAAACAGAGGTACAAGAACTGAAAGGAAAGGTGCGAAGTTGTCAAATGAAGGACACCATCTTGGGTGGTCGTATCCGAAAGAAGAAATTGCGCAATCTTGAAACATTGCAGGTTGCATCAGGAGGTCTCAAGAAAAGAATCCGAGCATTAAGGTGATGCTTCTTGGTTGGCTACATTGTCTTAGTTAAGTAATCTCTTTGTTTTTTCTTGTTATGCATTGTTTTCATGTGCCTAAATAGTGTTAGTGAAGCAAATTTTCTGTTATTTACTTATGCATTGTCTTCATGTAGAGACTCAATCTATCCTGACAAGGAAAACATTGACCCCAAAGCCAATATAGGAAAGAGATTGAAGCCACTTATAAGTAGAAGCCTGGCAGCAGATATAGTACATGACAAGAAGTTTAAGGTTCTACAAAGAAATGTAGTGGACCGCTTTATTTCAGAGAACTCAGTGCCTGCAAAAGAGATACAAGGCACACTTGATTCACTTGGTGTAAGCAAAAGAGGATATTCGGCTATCCAAAAGTCTGTCTCATCCATCTTTGTTAGGAAGGGTATAAAATCCAAACTTCTACCATCAGCCTCAAGTGTTTGGAAAGAGAGGCTTCAGCTTAACGAGGCACAGGGAGACTATCTTGGACAGCCCTTTCATATTAAAGCAACTTACAGTGGCCATGGAGCCAACATGGCATATGATGAGTTCAACAATATTTTTATGGACCTGCGGATACTACAGAAGAGAATGGTGGAGTTTTACAACATCACATTTGAAGAGTCACGTGGACTATTATATTTTGTGTTAAAACTGGATGAGTGTGAGCTTGTTAAAGAGAAAAAGCTAGAGCGTGTTACTATTACTTTAATGAATAGATCCCTCTCAAAGTGTCCCAGTGATGATCCTTTATATTTTAGTGTTCAATCAGAATCTAACATATGGTGGCTTGGTGCGTTTGAGGTAAGCGATATTCTCAAGTAAGCTCAAATATTCAGATCTACTTAAGTCTCATTTATTTTGTGTTGCAGGTAAAGAAAGAAGATCATGAGATTCTATATTGGGTGTTCCATCGAACTAATATTCCGGAGCTGATTGATCGACAGACTAACCAGGGAGAGGTACTACGTCTAGATGGAAGGGGAGACTTTCAAGTTCAGTGGCATCTTGCAGGTGACCTTAAAACATTAAAGTGCATGTATAATTGTGGAATGGGTGCAATGGCAAAGTCACCGTGTTTGTTCTGCATGGAGCCTGCAAAGGTCATGGACCCAAAGTGGTGGAGAAAAGCTCCAACACGTCACATTGAGGATCCTGCTTTTCGACCAGTTTTGAAAATACCACTTGTGAATGTTCACATTTGTACAATGCATGCCCTTTGTAGAATTGTAGAGAAATTGGTCTACTTATACATCGGGTTTGCTTGGAAGATTAAGAACTCTGCAGAACGACAAGTAGCCTTGCAGTGCTTAGAAATGGTACTGTCGGATATGGGGCTTCATGGTGGCAATGTGAAAATCCAGCGGGATGAAAAGAGATCAACTGCTGAGAAGGATGTCCCATGCAAACCATCCATCGGTGGGGTGAAGGCACGGAGGTTTTTATCTAAGCCCCAAGGTACAAGAGATCCAAAGCTAACAAAACATGGAAAAATATATAACACATCTTATGTTAGCAAGGTAGAGTATCAGAGCTGGAAAAAGCTACATACTGCAGTCAAAGACCACGAACCAACTACTCGTAACGCGAAGGCTGAGGTTTGGCGATCAATAGACATCCTATTTTTGATGTGCGACAAAGATGACTGGTCACAAGGTGATATGAACAAGTTCAAGGAAAATCTCAACCTTCTGAAAAAATCATTCAAGACAGCATGGACAGACACCCAGATTACTCACTACATGGTATTATCATGTATTTCTTTCTCTCTTATGTGCAAATATGTGAGTGTAAAACATTCTAACTAATCTATTTTCATATCCAGCACATCATCTTCAATCATTTGCCATATTTTATACAGAAGTATGGGAACCCGGCAATATGGAATACCCAAGGGATGGAAAAGTCTCATTACATGGCGAGAAATGCTTATTTCAGGCACACACGACATGGTGGCTCTCGAATCAAGGCTAACAGTTTGAGAGAACTATTTGAATGGTTCTATCGTAGAATCATTCATCGAATGTAGGCAAAAGAAGTCTTGGCAAATTCAGCAACAGCACAAGCCATCAGACATTTACAACAACAAAAAGCTAAAAGATCAATGGCATACAACAACTCCGGAGCTCGTGAAAGTCAACGAAGGTGGAGAGAGACAATGGTGTATGTGAATCACAAGTGGAGAAAGATACTCTGAGTGGATGGCATTGTAAAAAATTTATGTAATACATGATCTTATACAATTGGTACTTGAAGTGTATCAAGATTTTGCAGGTTCAATTTTGTTTTTTGGCACGTCACCCTTGTAACGAATCATGAGATGTTTGCCATACTCTAAAAGTTCATCTGGGTTTTGTCTACCAAGAGCTAGTGCCATTGCTGTGTAGGTGTAGTAATACGCTGCCCGACCACCTGTATAGCCTGGGCAGTAACCAAAACAATCTCTAGCAAACACTTTGTCAACAAGAATGACTTTATCTGCACTTTTGGGCAGCACCGGTCCACCCAAGAAGCGTGATAGTGTCTTGAATGTGTAAGTTGCTATTGAACCCTCTTGTGACATGGAATTGTGAAAAACTACTATCGGCGACTCGCAGAGCTTTGAAAGGTACTGTCTAGGGCCGCATCCCTTCCTCGATACTCTCTTGTCCGGCGCCGAAGGAAGTCATCCTTGTCAGCAATCCAAGACTGCACATACAATGTCAGAAATGACACAAACAGAGAGAGAGAGAGAGAGAGAGAGAGAGAGAGAGAGAGAGAGAGAGAGAGAGAGAGAGAGAGAGAGAGAGAGAGAGAGAGAGATACC